>NC_060885.1:3233631-3458631 GCF_014805685.1 Silurus meridionalis | reverse complement strand
TGATGTGCTCCACAAGAGTCTTCAGGCCATGTTTAGAAACCTGGACTCACCAAACCATGAAGAGTTTTCCCAACATTTTTTTTAGTTCTACTGTGGGTTTTTTTTCTGTAAGTTTTTCTCAGTTGCTTTGGAGCATTTTTTTTTATCATCCTCAATATTTGCAAACCTTCTCAAAACAATTAGTACAAAACATTGGATCCCTTCCAAAAGTCTGTACTTTTCCAGTTCATCTTTCAAATGTAAGTATTTGTGTCAGTATGACGGCGCACGGTTTCAGTGTTTTCTGATGTAAACTACGATGTAAACTATGGAATTTCTTCTGTACGGCATCTATGAATTTCAACAGCACGAGTGTCCACATTACTGTATGTTCTGTATTCTTTCTACAAAAGACCGAACAGGATTCACACTTTTACTCTACTGTATTAGCGTTCGCTCGTGTCTTGGTTGTCCATCCATTTTTAAAAATTGTAATTCTGTGTTGTTGCTCGCCAACTGAAACTTCACGAGATTCAGCTTTTACATGTTTTAGAGAACTGGTCGATCATTGGTCGATATGATGCTGTTCACTCACCTTCATTTACATTTACATTTGCGGCATTTAGCAGACACCCTTATCCAGAGCGGCGTACAAAAGTGCTTTGAGTCTCTGGCAATGAATAAATCTACACTGGTACGCCAGATTAAAACAATATAAATATAACGAATTCTACAAGGCAAACTTGGAAAGTGCTCATTTAGGTGTTTCAGGAAGTTTTATTAGTGACGTTCAGGATTCATCTGCACAATTTATCAATTCAACACATTTACAAAAAAATCCATTATTTAATAGAAATTTCAGCTCGACACATTTTTACAGCTGCTTTAATTCTTTTTCATTCAATGCCTTATGACAATGAACTGATCCCATTTAATTGAATGTTCAAAACAATGAGAAACGTGAGAAAAGTGAGTGAAGGTTGAACGAGTAGTTTGGAGAATTTCTGATCTCAGAATCGCTCCAAAGCAACTAAAAAAAAATGAAATCTTCTGAAATCCTTGTCCATGGTCTCCATCAGGACTTGTTTTCAGCAGCTATCCCAGTCAGAAGCTCGTGTAGGCTTTTGTCTGTTACTTAAGTCGATTCTTAGTGCTTGGAAAAATTCGCCCCCTATCGGTTTTCCATGCCTTAAAGCAGGGGGTCTGGTTTATACCAACATTTGAGGTCGCCTAACAAAGTCGATTAATAAGAAAACGAGCGAAAAAGCAGAATCAGAAGCAGAATAGGAAGCAAGAACAGGCTCTCTGAAGGCCCATTAGCTTCTACCTGTTAATCAAAAACAATAGCAAAAGCGAACAGACGACGTAGTGATCTGAAGTCGGATTGTATTCCTGGAAAGCACTTAAACTCACATTTACTAGTCTGTATTCCCTTGTTACAGCTTTTCCCAGGTGGTTCCTGGAGGGCTCTCCAAAATAAAAGCTTTTTACTGGGATATTTACAATCCTCCAAGTCTGCGTCTGGTCTTAAGCGGGTGACACAAGGGTCAGACGAAACCCGAGATCTGTTTAAAGCGGCTTGGAGAAGTAGCACAGTGAAGGGTTAAGCTGCCACAGGTGTCTGGCGAGTGTTGACACAAAGAAGTCGAAAAGAAGGAGAAGAAGAAAAGAGGCTGAACTCACATGGACCCGCTGACACGAAGCAGGCAGGGTTTATAGAGGAAGGAAATAAAACAGAGGGTTTATATATAGAGTGGAGATTTCTATTATTTATTTTTTTTGAAACGATTCCGAGCCAAATATAAAGAAACATCTTCAAAACACAGACATGAGATGGAAAAAGAAATCCAGAGTACTCAGTACTAGTTCTAGTTAACTTGGGAATTTAGACACGACATCCCGAGAATCCAGGGAATATTCTATAAAACATCCAGCGTAATAGAAACCAGCATGGAAATTCAAACATCACCAACCTACAAATTAACCAGTAAACTAATAACTATTGAAACACCTTTGGGATGAATGTGAATGCTGACTGCACCCCAGGCCTCCTCGAAATCTAGAGGAACACCTTCCCAGAAGAGTGGAGTTTATTATAAACAGCAAATGTGGAATGCGATGTTCAAATTCAGAAATGAATCTCATGGTCAGGTGTCCACAAACCTTCGTGTTTAGTAACCAAAAGTGGAGAAAAAGTGGAACATGAGAGCCACACACACACACACACACACACACACACACACACACACACACACACACACACACACACACACTGTATATATATATGTATATACACACACACACACACACACACACACACACACACACACTGTATATATATATATATATATATATATACACACACACACACACACACACACACACACACACACACATACTGTATATATATATGTATATACACACACACACACACACACACACACACACACACACACACACACACACACACACACACACACCATACTGAGACTCACCGTTTTGCTGATGAAGGAGGTGCTGATGTTCATGCACTGGAGCTCCTCACTGTTGCAGCAGCCTCCACATCTGTAGACAGACACGCACGGGGGTTTAAAGAAGGTGTTTGTCGCCGCCCCAAACTCTTTCCCCACATCTAAACACACCTCGCGCGGCATGCACAGGGTCTTTCTCCACTCTGCCTCAATACCTGTTGCATGAAGAGACAGCCAGACAGGAAGACGGGAAACGTTAGAGTGGAAAAAATAAAGTAAATAAATAAATAAATGTAATAGCATTACTGATTTGTGATAATGATTAAATTTTTTTATAATTTTACAATAAATGAATTTATAATATTATAATTAATGATATAATATTTGAACACATCCCAAACACTAAGATATAACAATCAATTAAACAATGTTTTCTGTCTCCAGCCTCAGAAATAAAGCTGTGACTTAAAGGTTTGCGAGAACAAACTGTGTTTTTCCCTTCGATTAACTTCACGAGACAGAGAACAAACAGAGGCTGATGAGGGAATGGATGTTTTCAACAGCAATGTTCACATCATACAGAGTTTTGAGGAGACTCCTGGAGTGTTGTGTTCTCACACATAATTCAGGAGCCCACACCGAACAATGTATGATGTTAACGTTTTTTGAGAACACTCTCAAAAAAACTCCTAAAGAAAAAGGAATGAGGTGCTTACTTTTAAATATGTCGAGGTTGAAGTAGGCGGCGGCGAAGGAGAGCTCCTCGGAGCGAGTGTCCGGGTCTCGGTGAGCGAAGCGAGGATTGATGGAGCGCTTGGAGTGGCACTTTAACATGTTCCAGTAGCTGGGGTAGAGTAACCTCATCAACTCGTCCACACTGCCGGCAGAGCGCAACTGTTCCTCCAGATCGGGCTCTGACAGCTCCTAACACACACACACACACACACACGTTTTTACACAATGAACTCCTAGGGTTAAATACAAACCAAAAATTAGGCCACTTTCAAACCATTATAATGAGCATTTTTACAACACAACCAATTCAGAACCTCCTCTAGAGTCATGGAACTTCTGATCCTCCTTCTGTAGGCAAAGCCTCTCTTATATATGTTAGAAGTGACCCCATTATAGACGAAAACCTGATGCATTGTTAGCAGGAGTCATATTCAACCACCAATCTCACAGTCGAATCTCAGCAGAGGTTGAATGAAATGAGGATCGTACCATTTCAGTAATATGGGGGTGATTAATGTCCGATTTCACATACTGTAAAACTACAGTTTTTCTCCCTATAAGTTAATAAACAGATTATTATGATAATGCTGCAATAAAAATGTGAAAAGGAAGAAACTTTGAATAAATATATTTTAAAGTGCGGTATTAAATCCAGTTTACACGATCCGTGATCTTGGAAATATTAAATAACAATGTCGCATGGCTTTTAAAATGTTACGAGGATTCGATTTTACGGCTGCCTGGTGTCGTCGTCGTAAAGGTAGATTCCGTAAAGGTTTATTCCGTGTTAAATTCATTCTGTAAATTAATTTTTGATCGTTTTTTCCGCATTGATGTCGCAGGCATTTCAGACGATTGGCCTACATGTGAAACGCGAATGTTTTGCGTTTTCTACTTCATCTTCGTGTGATGTTTTGTATATCGTGGCCTAAGAATCGTCGTTGTGTGTCGTCATTGTATACACACGCAGAACCCAGGCTGAAATCAAATCTCGAAAATCGCACAATTTACGGGCCATTTCAGGTTCTTCACACACACACACACACACACACACACACACACACACCTGGGGCATCTGAGATCAGTTAAGACTATAATATTTAGTAATTGGTTCAATAATTTCTGTAAAATGTCACGGAAGCTAAAGCTAATTAAATGCCAATAAATCAATAAATGATACTTTAGACTGTAGACTTAACCTATGACCTATGAACGAAGGTTTGTGGACACCTGACCATACAATGCTTCTTTTTGAACATCCCATTCTACATTCAATCCTTATTTGCAGTTAAATTACCCTCCACTCTTCTGGGAAGATGTTCCACTAGATTTTGGAGTGTCCTTGTGGAGATTGCTGATGTGCTCCACAAAAGTCTTCAGACCATGTTTAGAAACCTGGACTCACCAAACCATGGAGAGTTTTCCCAACATTTTTTTAGTTCTACTGTGTTTTCTTCCTGTTTTTCTCAGTTGCTTTGGAGTGTTTTTAAATCTTCCTTAATATTTGCAAAACTTCTCAAACTATTTGTAAAAAACAGCAACACATTGGATTCCTCACAAAAGTCTGTACTTTTCTCAAAATCCTTAGTTCATCCCTCAAATGTAAGTATTTGTGTCAGTGAACATCTCGTTTCTATCAGAACGGCAAATTTTAGATGTTGGAGTGTCCTTGTGGAGATTTGTGTGAGATTCATTCAGCCAGTTAGTGAAGTCCAGTACTGCTGGAGGTGAGATGAGAAGGTCTGGGGAGAAGATAGCGTTTTAATTCATCCCCAAGGTGTTTATTAGGGTTTATAGCTCTATAGCAGAGATCTTCCACTCCAACGTCCCCATGTTAAACATATCTTCATGGCTCTGGCTTTTGTGGACAGCAGCATTGTCATGCTGGAACAGATTCGGTTCCCGTAGTGAAGTGAAGAAAAAGCATCCAAAGAAAAATTGTTTGCCTCCAACTATTTGGTGAAGAACCACATATGGCTGGAAAGACCAGGTGTCTAATAGTGAACGTCTCCTAACCTCAGACTTGTAGCAGCTGGTGGATGTTTTAATGTTATTAGTAGATCATTTGCTGCAGTGTCTTCGCACTAGTATACATGCACGTGCAAAGTCAGTAGTAAATCAGACCCTTAGCGTACAATGGCTTCTTTGTGAAAAAATCCGCACACATACTTTAGATATTGTCCAGACCTGACAGACGGATTAAAATCAACACTGAAGCTGAACTACGGCAACACAAACAGGACATTTAGCTACAGGGTTGAGTGAGATTCATTCGTCAAAACAGTACATCTCAGGTGGATCTGAAAATAAAGATCATTTTTCGGTTGTTATAGTAAATGTGGATCAGATATCAGAAAAAAAAAGGATCCGCTCCTCGGATTGGATTTGGGCTCGGATTTTTTTTTCTTGCTGGAAATATTAGTGACTAGTTACTATATATGAACCCAAAACCTGGTTCCTTTATAGTTACAGAAATCTAGAACAAAATAATTGACCTCTGGAACTGATCTAGAATCAGTTTTCATCCTAATTTCTCCCAGATCACCTCACTGCTAGACTTCACCTGCATCCAATTTAACACACTGATGCTCGCTTACAAAAGCCAAAAACAGAACAAAACCTCTGCACCTCACATCACTCATCTCACCCTCACACTGTACCTCACATCACTCCTCACCCAGCACTGCACCTCACATCACTCCTCTCACCCTCACATCACTCCTCACCCAGCACTGCACCTCACATCACTCCTCTCACCTCACACTGCACCTCACATCACTCCTCTCACCTCACATCACTCCTCACCCAGCACTGCACCTCACATCACTCCTCTCACCCTCACACTGTACCTCACATCACTCCTCTCACCTCACACTGCACCTCACATCACTCCTCTCACCCTCACACTGTACCTCACATCACTCATCTCACCCTCACACTGCACCTCACATCACCTCTCACCCTCACACTGTACCTCACATCACTCATCTCACCTCACACTGCACCTCACATCACTCCTCTCACCCTCACATCACTCCTCACCCAGCACTGCACCTCACATCACTCCTTTCACCCTGACACTGTACCTCACATCACTCCTCTCACCCTCACACTGCACCTCACATCACTCTTCTCACCTCACACTGTACCTCACATCACTCCTCTCACCCTCACACTGCACCTCACATCACCTCTCACCCTCACACTGCACCTCACATCACTCCTCTCACGCTTACACTGCACCTCACATCACTCCTCTCACCCTCACACTGTACCTCACATCACTCCTTACCCAGCACTGCACCTCACATCACTCCTCTCACCATCACACTGCACCTCACATCACTACTCTCACCCAGCACTGTACCTCACATCACCTCTCACCCTCACACTGCACCTCACATCACTACTCTCACCCAGCACTGCACCTCACATCACTTCTTTTACCCTCACACTGTACCTCACATCACTCCTCTCACCCTCACACTGCACCTCACATCACTACTCTCACCCAGCACTGTACCTCACATCACTTTTTACCCTCACACTGTACCTCACATCACTCCTCTCACCTCACACTGCACCTCGCATCACTCCTCTCACCCTCACACTGCACCTCACATCACTCCTCTCACCCTCACACTGTACCTCACATTACTCCTCTCACCCTCACACTGTACCTCATCACTCCTCTCATGCAGCACTGCACCTCACATAACTCCTTTCACCCTCACACTGTACCTCACATCACTCCTCTCACCCAGCACTGCACCACGCTCCCTTCATCCTAGACCACTGCTCAACTCATCCCTCTATTTCACATGATACAAGAAAAGCACGCTTCCAAAACCTTCTTTGTTCCTTCCCTTCTCATATAGATGGTATGATCGATCCTTTACCTGATGCTTCACTTTAGCAGTTTTTAAATGAATACAATCCTTTTTCTTTAATGAACCAGACTCAATTTATTTATTAATAGAGACTTCAACAAACTTAATTAGTGGTTAAGGCTCTGGGTTACTGATTGAAAGGCTGAGGGTTCAAGTCCTAGTATTGCCAAGCTGCTGTTCTTGGGGCCCCTGAGCAAGGCCCTTAAACATCAGTGCTCCCAGCAATATGTATCATGGCTGCCCCTAGCTTCCCAACATTGCTTGGTTATGTGAAGAAGGAGTTTTACTTTGCTGTAAGAGTACATGTGTAAAGCACTTTTCTGTCTTTTCTGATGATAGATAGATATCCAGAGCACCTCTATGCATTTCACGTGCACAAATAAGAGCCGTTTGGCGTTGAAAGCATTTCCACTCGTCTGTAAAACTGTGCAGTGTAAATCACTCTGTAATAGATTGAAGTGGCATCACTGGGTGGCGGCTGGCGCGAGACTGCAGGTCCGTGTACTGAGATAAATACCAGCGTCTGTGTGTTGAAATGGCCAGCGTCTCTGGGGGACAGGATTTTGGCAGGGTGTGAAAACATACGCAGGCGGCATGCGGTGTGCGGATCGCGACGGAAAAAAGATCCGCCTGGGAGACTCCGGGATGTGCGCCATGACTGATCGGCGCCAACAACTCCTCGTTATGTACGGTAAAGAAGGTAGAAGAAAAGTAGAATAATAATTACAGGATGCTGTGTGTTCAGAAATATGAGTGAATTCACAGTATATGCGTATAAACTGTATAAACACAACCTAATGAGTCAAACCTGCTGCAGTTACACAAGATTGGATTACAGGACAAGATTATGACACGTGCAGATTCCCTACGTTCTTCGAATGGGGGCAGGGGAGTACAGTATTACATCAAGCAGATTTGGTATCAAGCAGACATGATATGGACACCTGACTTCTCCAGCCATGTGTGAGTCTTAACCAAACAAAGTTGGAGGCACAATTATATAGGGACGTCTTTGGGTGCTGTAGTATTTCCTTTCACTAGAACAAGGAAAGACAAACCTGTTTCAACATGATAATACCCCAGGTTTGTGATTTGTTTGGAAGTGTGTGGAAGATCTCCTGCTACAGAGCTTTGACCTCCACCCTACTGAACATCATTGGGACTTGTTCATGTACACTGCACCCAGGCCTCCTCACCTAACCTACAGATTTTACTAACCCCCTTGTGGCTAAATGAATTTCCAAAATCTTCACAATAGTCTAGTGGAGCATCTTTTTTTAGAAGAATGGAGGTTATTATAACAGGAAAAAACATGACCAATGGAGAATTTGATGCTCAAAGTATTTAGGTGTCCACAACATTTTTGTCCATCTAGTGTAAGGACAAGAGGGTAGCTCAGTGGATAAAATGTTGGAATTCAAAAGGTCATAAGTTTAAATCCCAGCACAAGCAAGCCGTCGATCCTGAGCTCTTGAGTAAGCCCTCTTAACCCTCATCTGGTTTTTTTTGTATAAATAAGATAATTGTAAGTCGCTCTGGATAAGGGGGGCGTCTGCCAAATGTTGTAAATCGAAACGTTTTCGGGCGTCTCTGATCTCTGATCTCTTTCATTTAACAGACTTGTGGATTTCATGCCTTGCTCGACTACAATGCTGCCAGTCAAGCGCTAAAAGGAATGTAGCAAATACGAAAAAAACTTCTGAAATCCATGTAAATCGTTCTATGGTTTTATGGCCCTCACATTTTCTGAAACAGAATCAGGATGGGTTTTAGTGTGTACTCACAGACACACACACACACACACTAGGAATTTGTAACAGAAACTTCTAGATACAAATATTAATAATATGAAGAAAGATTACACAAGTTACAATCAGGATAACGTTACAGAATTCATAGATTTGATACACAGGTACACTATACGGAAAAAAGTATTGGGACACCTGACTTTCCCAGCCATAAATGGAGAGCAGAAAGACCTTTAACGAGCACAACCCCCCAAAAAAACATTCAGCAACTCGTATATGATGATCATCGGAGAACAATCCACATGATCTCGCTTCCGCACCCACCCTACTCGCCAGATTTGGCTCCTGCGGACTTCGCCTTCTTCCCGATGGTGAAGACCCGGCTCGGCCTTTTGACAGCGTTCTGCAAATCGCACAAGGTGCTCGACGGGCTTCGAAAAGAAGACTTCCAGGAACTCTGGGAGCGCTGTATTGCTGTGCAAGGGAACTAATTTGAAGGTGATATAAAGTAGTTGCTTGTAAACAAAGCGAGTCTCGAAACTTTTTGATACCACCTCCTATAATACACCATCAAATATAGATCATCTTATTATAATCATCCACTCTGTTTGTTTAAATAGTATATCATTGATCTTGGTGGTAATTGGTCCCTGGTGGAAACCCGGAACGGGCAAAGCGTTTCATCACTCTCTAAAGAATCGTGTCAGAATGAAGGAACCGGTCGTTTGTAGGAACCGTAGGAAGCGGTCCCACGTTAAGCTAGCTCAAGTGTGCACATGGAACTCGGATCCCACCGCACGGTCAGAATAAACCTATTGTCCTGGGCCTCGTCCCTGCCATTTGTTTGCACTGATGGTGGAGATAACGTGCCAGTCCGTTTCCTACGCTGAACAATAGGGAGCGTGTGAAATGGCGGTGTGTTTGTGTGTGTGTGTGTGCCAGCTATACGAAAACCTCCACACCTCACCGTGTCTCCAGACTCGGAGGTCGAGGAGTCCAGAAATGTCTCAGTAGACAATGCACTATTTTTACTCATCCATTATGTCATCCATGGAGCAGGAACAAGACGACGGCCTCAAAGGCATCGAGGTTGAGCTATAAACAGGCGCTCATTGTTGCTTTATTAGTACCGAGAGGACACAAATATTTCCTAGAAGCAAGAATAAGTAAGTTTCAGGCGGGTTCAGTCACACGGTGATGTAATAAATCCTTTTGTTGCAGTCTGAGAATAGTTTGTCTTTAAATCCTATTAAACACTCATTATAGGTTTTTGTTGTTCCAAAGCTCAGCTTGCACAGCACACGGCTTTACAAATTACTGTTTTCTCGTGACTACGCATCAGCCATTTAACCTGGAGAAGCGATCGTGATTGACTGTGTCGGCTTAGGCAAGAGTTTGATACGCAAAGATCCAGTCGCACACCTCGATCTCTGAGCCCTGGCTTTCCAGACGTCCATATTTGGTTTTAAGCAAAGTAATTAATTAAAATCAGTCATCAGAGTCACTGAGCCTTTAGCATGCGCTCTTCAAAATACAACATTTATTTTCTAGATTCGGATTGTCATTGCTGTTGTCGTTCTTCTTCGTGTAACATGATTTAATATCCAAATGACCCAAAAGATGCCTAATATGCAAATGATTCTAAAGATCAATGAAGATCCTGAGCAACTGAAGAACTTGGATGGATGGATTTTGACTGTAATGGGTTTTGACTGTCTACTACAATTGCTCAGGGCCACAGTTTGCAGGAACAGTTTTGTATCTAAGCACCAATCAGTGAACAATGATTGAACTGTCTGGTTTCTCTCAAGGTTTCTTCTACCATCTCAGGGAGTTTTTCCTTTCCACAGTCACCACTGACTCACTCATTAGGGATAAACTGAATTAAAGTAAAAACTGATCAAATTGAATTGAGTCAATGACCTCATCACCATCATCATCATCATCATTATCATCATCATCATCCAGCAACTTCTAGTGTCTTCTTGCAAATTCATTAGCCAATCAAAATCACAAATAAGGATTTATCGAAACTGCTTGAGCCGGAAAGTAAATAAACGCCAGGCGGGAATGACGCGGGTTGGAATGTCTTATGTTTTGCTCATGCGCAGCACAGGGATGTGAGCGTCTTTAGACGTTTCAGTGTGGATTTGTGAATTCAGTTACTGCTACACTAACACAAGTGCTGAAAGGAACAAACCGGATGTTCTTTGATATTAACTGTAACCCTGATTAGGAACTTCAATGTGCTAAGAGGTTCTGATGTAGGTGAGGTGAGGAAGCCTGGGGTGCATTCATCCTAATGATCTTTAATAGGGTTGAGCTCTATAGCAGGAGATCTTCCACTCCAACTTTTGAGCTGGCTTATTGCACTAGAGAATTCTAACGAGATTTGTGTCCAACAGATCAAAAATTCAATGTTACCACATTTAAAGACATACTATACAATTTTACGGCTCTAAATTTGCATTAAATTATCAGCAAATTGCAAAGTTGTAAGAGGAATAAAACACATTGACATGCTCTTCGTGGAAAACCATGAACATCAGGGATGGTAGGAGTAGTAGCTCCGCCTCCTCACAATACATTTAATTAATTATATTAAAGACAATTTTTTATATTTCCTGGTTTATATAGTTGTCTCTGTGGTTACAGGTTATTTTCGGGTTTGGAGGATAAAGGAACAGGAAGTTTGGGGGTTAGGATAACGACTGGTCTGATGAAGATACTGTGAAATGAAGAGCATCAGTTATGGTTGCACGTGAAGTACAGCATCTGATAATCTAATCTAATCTAATCTGTCAAATCACAATAGGAAAGAAAGTAAAGCTACCAATACAAAGCCAACACAATACTATAATATGACAACTCAGTTTATCCAACGGTCATCTCAATTATTACTCACGTGCGAGGAGTTTTTGCTAGAATACAGCAAGAGGATGTTTCGGATTTCCTGATCCCCCCAAAAAAACTACACATTCCTGTCTCAGGGCCCGAAGTCATTTCTCTGGCCGGGATTCAGTGACTCACAGGCCAAATAGGGAAGTAAAGCCAAGATTTTGGAGTGGTTTTGCATTCAAGTTTATAAGCCTATGCAGGATGGTTCAACAAGGGAATTCCTTTTAACCTCTATCTAAAAGGAAAAAAAAACTTGCACCAGTTGCACCACCTGAACTCAATCTGAATGACATAAACCTGAAACACACTGTTTACTGCAGCGATTTGCAAAGCTGTAAAAATTTCCAATACTGAAATCATCATCCGAACTGTCATGAGACTGGACTTATGACTCATCACGTCGACCAAAATATTTGGAAAACAATGTCATATCAGACAGTCCTTATCCATAAATCCTGCAGCGAAACAGACGGAGGGATGAACGGGTGTGAGAGGTTTCCATTTGAAATGTACTCGAGCGTGCAAATGAGGGAAATAGCGCGACTGGAAGTCAGAAGAGCGACACAAATGAAAGGAAACGGCCCGAGACTGAAAAGCAAACAAAGAGAAAACAAGGTCACCTTATTACTTCCTTTTGTGTCGTGACTGCGACTGTGACTGTGGTTTCCATCTGCGCTTTAAACTGCTTTAGCAGATATTTCTTTTTCCTGGACGACAGGTAAAAATATCTTTCTGGACCAAGATTTCCTTATAATAATAATAACAATAATAATAATAATAATAATAATAATAATAATAACAATAATAAAATATGAGTCCACAATTTTAAGTCTGTGTATTGGAAAAAGTCAGCACTTAAAAAATTTATAAAAAAAATAAAAAAAAAAACCACACTATATTAAAAATAAAAAATGGTTCTTAATTAAATAAATTAATTGGTTTTCTTTATATTAAATGTGATTATTTCTTTAGGATTTAATATACTTAGTTGTTACTCATTTTTTTTTTTTTTCAATGTTACTTTTTATTTTACTGAATTTTTTAATACAAATTGACATTAATTTATTTATTTTAAAAGACGTTTTACAGATAATATTTATCGTTTTCGATTACTTTTTAGCCAATCTGTTTTTGCTGTAAGTATTATTTCTGTCCTTCTCAATATTTTCTCAATCTGATTATCTTTTTGTTATTTTCTTTATCTATTTTTTTTTCCTGCTCCACAAAATTATTACTTTTCATTATAATATAATATAATATATAAAAATATATATATTTTTTATATTTTAGTAACAAATTAAATGTTATTCTTTTAATTCTTTTAATTATAACAGCCAAAAGCATGAAAAACTATTTTCTCTAGACCACTTAGATTTGTTTATGCTTCTGCACCTCACATAATGTGTTCATTTACTTCCCATAAACAATTCGCTGGAGAGCATTGTAGAAGTTCAGAAAGTGAGGGTTTGCTGTTTACTGTGAAATCACAAAAAGATCCAAAATCTGTTCCAAACTCTTTACTCACTTTTATATAGATGAACTATGAGACTCTGGAGGATAGAAACTACACCTGGGTAACAAAAGCGATGACAAGCATCTGAGGAGGAACATCTGTGATCCTGGCCTGAGGTGAGTCATGGAGATGAACTCGCAACAGGGCATGCTCAGACATTCTCACACATTTAAAATCTTTTTTATTTCCCACGGATGCTTTCTGGGATAAAAAAAGTTTCAAATATGATCTTCAGTGAGCTGATAGAACTCAATGCACTTCAGTTCTAGACCAGAAAATATCAACCTGCTTCAGGTAGACAAGATCACAGGACCAGAGAGACTCGATTCAAACTATCTAACCTGGTTCATACTTCAGCAGAATAAAGATATCTAAACTCTTTGAGTCAGTAAATTACTGTGTGAGCATAAAAAATACATTTTTCCTATTAGAGCCTGAACTAACTAATGGCCTGCAAGCTAACAGACTACTGTAGGTAACACTGAGCAAAATATTCTACCATTCTAACAAAATGGCTGATGTTCTACAAGCTGGCTAAGTTCACTATTAGAAAAAAAAGCCTCCATCCTGCACCCATCAAGATTCCTTAGTCCTTTTTATTCCAAACAAAACCCAAATTGCATATGATTTTAAAGGACTAATTATAAGGTCTATCTGTGTTGTAGAGGTTTTTTAAAAGTAAAAACGAGGACGCATTCACCGTGCCATTGTTTTGAGAATCTGATGCAATATCACACTTTTATTTTCATCCTGTTTCTAGATGGGGTTAAGGTCTGCGCTCTGCGGTGGCCAGTGTGGTGGAAGAATAAAGTTTCACACTTCCTGAACCACTTGTTCACAATTTGAGCCCTATTGAATCCTGGCATCTCTGAATTGGAATATTGGCACTGGAATATGCCCGAGCCATCAGGGAAGAAAAAGATCTAATGATGGAAAAACCTGGTCATTCAGGTAGACTGCTAACCTCATTTATTGGGCACATAACATCGCTGGACCTAGACTTGACTACCTAAAGCAACCTCAGATCATATCACTGCCCCCACGGGTTTTGTACAGTGTGCACTAATATGATCAGGGTGAATCTGGTATGATCATAACCTCATCATAATCTAGAGTCCAAACTTTATGCTTTCAAGCATTCTTGGTTTAAAACCACAGCTGTTTAGGCACAATTCCTTGAGTTCTCTTTGCATTGCGCATGCGGAAACTTTTACATTCAATATTTAATATGTTCCCGAGTTCTTCTGTTGTTTTTTTTCTCTAAATTAATTAAGTTTAATTGATCTCCGATTACAATCGTTCAAGTTATTTTTTTTCCAACCACATTTCTTTCTCGAAGTTCATCACTGTCCTTCTGGATTTTAATAATGCATTGGACACTTCATAACTCAATTTTAATAGTTTTCATCATTTTCTTTGCTTGATGCAGACCCAATTATTCGACCTTTTTGAAACAGAAGCACATCATTCAGAAGAAGAGACTTTGTTGCATGTACATTACAGCTGAGTGAAACTGTTTTCTTCACATATCTCAATTATTTTTTTGGAAGCTAAGTTCGGAGATGATACAGCGCCCCGCGTTTCACAGCGGATCAAGGGCCTTGCTTAAGGGCCCAAAAGTAGCAGCTGGGTGATACCTGGGGTTAAACCCTCAACCTTCCGATCAGTAACACAGCACCTTAACCACTAAGCTACCAAAACGGTTGTTTAAAACAGGTTGTAATAACTTTATAACTTAATGTACTCAATTTCAACAATGTCCGTTGTTAAAAGCAGCATACAAACAAAAGAAATTATAGAATTAAACTGTGGCATCGTCGCAATTTTCAAAGGTGAGATTTGCTTCATACTGTGATCTTCACAGTCACAAGTCATAAGTTGCCATGTGGTTGCGATGGCACCATACACCCAGTTATATCTTAATGCTAGAAAAACTCTTAGTATTATAATATTACATCAGATTATCTTAAATAACTGCTGCCCTCTATAATCTATGATGAAATTCCATGGGTTTAGGCCTGAGCTGCAGCTGCTCATGCACTGTGTGATTAGAAATGTCTATTCCAGCCACATTATTTGGTTAAGGCTTCTGCGGCGCAATAAAATTATTAGTCTGGAATACGGGCTATTACTTAGTGATGCCGCTGGGATATTAATCCCAATGATCTGTAACAAAAACATCTGGATGCCCATGCTGTGCGCCAATAAAGCAATCATGTAAAAGAGAAGCAAAGTGCAGCTTAAGTCTGAAAGCTACTACTTTAAAATAAAGATAATTAGGTAAGATATTTAGGGATAGGATAATGAGAATCATTTAAAGGTTTTAGACAGAAAATAAGAATGGATATTTTAATGCTGTAGACTAGTTGAAACCAGAATGAATCTAAACACATAAGGGTGAGGACGTGAAGGTAGTAAGTTAAAATCTAAGCACCACCAGGGGGGCATTGCTGGGCCCTTGAGCAAGACCCTTAACCCTCAACCCCACAATTATATAAATAATATTGAATGTAAGTTGTTTGGGTATAGAAGCATCTGCCAAATGTCTTAATGCAATGCCTACCATTGTAACCCTAAACACACTATAACAACCAGTGTGATTCCAGTCCAGACCATCCTGTACTCCAGCCTAGTGACGCCGCTTCCACCTTCCACACACAACATCGTAATGGGGCAAGTATACGTATAAAGCCACCTTGAAAACCAGAATGGGGTTATTATTATATACATTGTTCCTGTAGCTAATCAGGATACCTTATACTTTACATCACGTTTAATCTGTGCTTTTAATCACACTGTGGAGCCTAAACCTAGACTGGGCCATACCATACAGCACACAGAAATCAGAAATCCACACTGTCAATTACAAGTAGAGAGAGTAAAGAATGTTTGTATTGAGCGCTGATTTAAAATAAGATACAGTTCATACTGCAGAAAAAGCATGCCTGAAATCAACTCATAGATTCTTCCATAAAACAAGAGCCGAAATCCAGTAGATTCAGGACGTTAAACTTCAGGATTTTAAACCATATCCTGGGTGTCACACAGGGTCAGCCAGTTTAGAGCTTTAAAAACAAACAATAAAACCCTCTGAGTGAATCTGAAACTGAACCGGAAGCCCATGAAAACTAAAGCCAGGGTGATCCACTGCGCCGTCTTTGCACCTAACAGGAGTGTTTTGCACCAAAATACACTTCCAACAATCAGGGATTAAATAATAGCATCAATTTCTTGTAATAAGGTGAAAAAATTGTCTAAAATGTTTACTAAGCATGAACTACATAATATTTGCTTTTTTATTTGCATTCCCCAAAAAAAGAGAATGAGAAACCAGTTTAATAAAGAAAATAAAAAGATTTCCATTTTATTTGCTCAAGCACATTTCACTTGTCCACAGAAGACTCGGCGAACATCTAAAACGGTGCACTGTCTATCAGAATATAAATATATATCAGCATTAACAAATGGTCTTTCCCATTTTAAGCATTTTATAAATGAAAGAAAAAAGATCTCAGGATGGAACCCTGAGGAACTCCATAGGGATGTATACCACCATGAAGCAGAGTTTGTGTGATAACTTTGAAACTATTTTGCTGGGTGGACCTTCAGGGTAACTTCCACCACATGGCTAACTTGCTCTCAGGAAAGGAAAGTTAAGCTGAAGCTAACAGCAGCGAGGCCCTCCAGTCCAATAAAAGTGTTAGTAAAAATCTATAAAATACCTACTTTTCAGGCATAGGCAGAATCTGTTTAATTTTTTTGTCATTCATATTAAACAAAGGTTACAGCTACTTATTGGTTTATAAATAAGCTGAAATGAACAGAATTGTGGTAAATGATGAAACCCCAAGCCTCATGAGACCAGAAAAAGAATTTGGCAAAGGCTATGGCATCATTATATCATTAAAAAAGGAAGAAGTAGTAAAAGTGACCAAATTAATCAAGGATTTCCCTTTAAAAACAGAAAATAAACTTGAAATAAACAGTGTAATTGGACAGGATTTGTGTGTCCTTTTACATAAAATGGGATTAATTATGTCAATTTAAAAAAATTCCTACAACAATAAAGTTAATAAAGAATTCATCGGCAGTCTGAATCTGGCTAGAAGATAAACCTGCACCTATGGAATCAGCTCATGGCCTGTTCTGACAGTGCGGTGAAAAAGCTGTTTGCTCGAACATCTTTGCTTACACATTGAGGTTGGCAGCCTGCAGCTTCCTGAGACACAAAAAGCCACAGTTTAGAAATTACTGAAGACCTTAGCAAAAATACTGCTGATGCTTAGAGGCGCCACTCAACCACAAACCAGACTCACGATGCCAAAAGAAGGAAAGCAAAGCAACTTACCAGCAGCGTTACTTAAACTGCAAAATTTCATTAAAGACCTTCTACTGAAGTCTTGTCAATGCGGTGGCCATCTTGGCTACGCTTCAGAAAAAGGGTTTGAGATATTAATATACTCTCTCTCTCTCTCTCTATATATATATATATATATATATATATATATATATATATATATATATATAAATAATATAGCTGAGCAATTTCAATCTTGAAGCATAACACAGGAATAAATGAGTTTTGCAGGTTGCAATACCATAAGTGGATAAATCTGCTAGCCTAGATATTCTATGCTAGCATTTTTTTTTTTACTTTTTGCTGAACACAGCCGCCATATTGAGTGTCACAATCTCCTCCATAGATAGTATAAGTAGTGGGGTGCCATTATTTATCATCTCAGAGAGAACTTGTCAAAAATACTCAGTAAACCAATTATTTCATTGTTTTTTTTTTTTAGCACATTTGAATAAAAAAATCATTAAAAAAAACATGTGACTCAAACAGAGTATGAAAAATAGGTCTGTTCCCAAACAGAATAATGGAACCTGTTTTTCCAGATGAAAAAGTCTGTAAAAGGAAAGTCTATCCGAGCTCCATGAACTGAAGAGGGAATCACGGCTGGTGCATTTTTGCCAAACACCAATTCGAAACACATGCGGAAGACCAGACAAGACAACCGAACTAAAGAAGGACGAGAGGAACTACATTTTTTTTTTTTGAAGGATTTACAGGAATCATGATGTAATCACCAGCAGTGTGTACTAAAGGCATCTAAATACGTAGCGCTCGAGAAGTTTAGCAACCAGATTTTGTCTTGTCTAATGGATTTCACATATAGAATGAATGACCTTACTGTGAACGGTTTTTGCAAAAAGGAAATGAAAACACAAAATACACATACATGGATAAAAGTTGGTGGGCACCTGAAAATCAGATCGGTTTCTGCTTTTTGAGCGTCCAATTCCACATTAAGTCCCTATTTGCTGTAGCCTTCACTCTTTCCGGAGATGTTCCTCTGGATTTCGTTGTGTTTGTGGAGATTTGTGCTCATGCAGCCAGTTTGTTAACTCAAATACTGATGTAAAGTGAGTCAACTGGAGTGCAATCAGCGTTTCAATAGGGTTGAGGTCAGAGCTCTACAGCAGGCCACTCAAGATCTTCCACTCCATGTAAACCACATCTTCATTAAACTCACTTTGTGCAGGGGCACTGTGGAGCTGGAACAGATTTGGGTCTCCTAGTTTAAATGAAGGGAACATTTTATTCTAACACATCCGATCCGATCTGTTCGAAACAATTGTGTGCCTCCAAAATTGAGATGATAGTTTAAGGAGGAACCACATTTGGCTGGAGAATTCAGGTGCCCCAACACTTTTGTCCATGCCATACAATGTCTCTTCTTATTTCTATTTTGAGAGTGAGTCCTTCAATTTGTTGTCCTTCCTGAAAGACCCTGGAAATGTTCTACTAAAAACATCCCTATGCAGCTACTGCTCAAGCTCATCTTGGAAGCTAAAAAATACTCAAATATCCAGAATACATAAAGAGTGTGGGCTGTAAAAAATGAGTATGTGGAATTAGAAAAATATGACCATGCATATTTCCATCTAGTGAAATGGGACCACCATAGAACCATTGTAGAACCACTGGTGACAGGATGTACATGTTGGGTTTATATTACAATGCTCTGTAAACTGGATCTACTCAGAACATGTTTAAATGCTTTACATTTAGTTGACAGAACAAATACAATATAAAATTTGCTATAATACTAATAAATACTTGAATCCAATCCGGTGTATCATTCCTGCTATTATACACATCATGATACATGGTGCAGCAGAAACCATCATTGAGTATCCTGACATACTTCTGTCACGAGTTTGCACTGTATGCATAATGTCGCAACCGCTAAAACCCCGACCGCTGTGAAGAAATCATATCAGAATGCTGCAATGCGATTTTCATCTGACTCGGAAAGCAATGCGGCTTTTTGATTCTTCTTTCTGTGGAAGTCGTAGCTTCCCGGTGGGCGACGTGTTAAAGCGATCTGCAACGGCAAGCAGCGCTGCACTTCGTCAAGCCCCAGCCGAAAAACCCCGAGCGTGAACACGCTGTTGCTGGAGAGGTCAGAGGTCATAGACACGGGGCGTTTGAAACCGAACGCTGACCCTGACTGTAGCCTCCCCTGGAAGAGATTAGGGAAGTGTGTAATGGATATCGTGAAGGCCACCAACACTGAGGATTATCTCTCATACTCAGAGAGCAGGAAAAAAAAAAACCCATGCCAATATTCGAGGTATTATAAATCAAGGAATTACGCCAGATTGCTGAGTGCACGAGCGCGAGTTGCACTGCTGATTTTAAATGAATGCACATTCGTGAAATATAAAATTCAATAAATGAATTTCTTTTCAGAAAGACATTGTGATACTTTGAGAATTTATTAAAAGTGATATGAACCTAACATACATCCTGTCAGTAGTGGTATTATGGTGGTCCCATTCTACTGGATGAAGTTATGTAGGTTATATGGTCATTTTTTTTAATTCCAAATACTCATTTTCTTCCAGTCTTCACTCTTTATATGTTTTGGATATTTAAGTATTTTTAGCTTCAACTAACGGTAAGCTGTGATAGGAATTTTTGCATAGAACTTTTTCAGGGTCTTTTCAGGAAGGACAACTCATCCTACATTTTTAAATGTGTGTAGGGAAATTTTGGACAACTGCAAGACTCACTCTCAAGATATTGAAAAGATGACATGCTATGCTACATGGAAAATAGTTTTTAGACACTGGACTTTTCAAGCCATATGTGTTTCTTCTTCAAATTGTTACCACAAAAGTTGAAGGCACACACTTGTATCATACGTCTTTAGATTTGGCAACGTGAATTTTTCCATTCACTTAAATTAGGAGACCCAAACCTGTTCTAGCATGATGCACAAAGCTAGCTCCATGAGGATATGGTTAACATGGGTTGACGTGAAACATCTCCTGCTATAGATCTCCAGCCCTATGAATCAATTGGAACGTGGTCTGCATTCCAGAAGCCTCTTCACTTCACGTACATCAGTACCTGACTTTACTAAGTGGCTGAAATAATCTCTTGCAAGTCTCCAAAAACACACTCCAAAATCTAGTAAAACATTTTCCCAGAAGAGTGGAGATAATAATAACAGGATAAAGGATGATTAAATGTGGAATGGAATGCAATCTTTTAGTCACATGTCTGTATATCTATAAATACATTTTTGCTAAAATCTTACATATTAAGGTTGAAATCATGTCAGGATTTTTTAACAGGTTTTCACCTGAATATTTATTGTATTTGAGTGAAAAGCTCACAAAGAAGCACTAGATTTTTCTCACTGTATGTTAAAGTATTTGTGAAGACAATAATTAAACACATGGTGTAGAACATTCATGGGGCAATAATTAACATCCTGGAACTGTAATGAGGCCGAGTTATTAATACTATCCCCAAATTGAGTATTTCTGTTTGAAGTAAACCTGAAATGTTGTACGCACCAGAGCAATGTGCCAATGATTAAAAGGATTTTACACTCAATTGTAGAGAACAAACTGGAATCATTTCTAGCTGTTTACAGTTATATTTAATGTTAACATAACATCCACTGAGCAAATCAGTTCCTGTTCTTATGTATAAACAGTCGTTGCCTCACCAGCCTCTTGTTTTTTTTAAACGTAAAATAAAATAAAAAAAACAGCCATTTTACACAGAAATGAAACTAATATAGTCTTGAAAAATAAACTTCTAAATACAGAAAACTTCACAATATCGCAACTATTTTTACAGCCTGTGAATAAGCTCTTAATATAAGAATGTTAATGTATTAAAGAATGCAAGCTACACTACTTTCAGTGTCACAGGATTTCAGAACTTCAGATTTCAGAACTTTAGATTTCAACTTTAGAATTTCAGATTTATATTTCAGAACTTCACATTTCAACTTCAGAACTTTAGATTCCACTTCTGAACTTCGGATTTTAGAACTTCACATTTCAACTTCGGAACTTCAGATTTAAGAATTTCTGATTAATCAAAGCAGAGAATTCGTTAGCACTGTGGTATGAATGTAAAACAAAGGGTTTGTCTTGATAAATAAAATAATAATAAAACTAATGCATTATTCATAACTATTGCCTTTATTTATTGATTTTTGAAGATCACCTATTGTTCAAGATGTTGTACACTTGCTTAATGGTTAAGGCTCTGGGTTACTGCTTGGAAGGTCAGGGGTTCAAGCCTCGTTATCACCAAGCTGCCATTTTTGGGGCCCCTAAGCAAGGCCCTTAACCCTCCTAACATCACTGGAATATGCGAAAAACTTTTACTGTGCTATAAAGTACGTGTGACAAGTATAAAACTTTTTTTTTTTTCCTTTACTTGACAACTGGATCATATGGGTTTATACATTTTAAGTTAAATGGAACTTTTGCCTTTATTTTTTGCCATTATTATTATTATTATTATTATTATTATTATTATTATTATTATTATTATGTGACGTATAATGATTAAGGTGTAAAATTATCTTGCTTAACTTCAAGAAGAGACCGCATCAGACAGGAAACTGCGATGTGGTTCCTTACACAGGAAGTAATGAGGCTTTCTACTTCCTCTTTCTGTGGAATTCGCAGCTTCATGGTGGCCGCAGCAAAAAAGATTTGTCATTCAGATCCAATCCTATTCCTTATACACTGCGAAAACGCAAATCTCGCACAAGAAACAGAACATTTTTTGGTTCAACAATCGCAAATGAGTTTTTCTTTGATTTGTATTGCGCCTCCCTGCCTGGAAAATGCCTATAAATTAAACCCAAAAACGTGATAAAGAGTGTATAACTGTAGTGCAGCTCCAGGGCTCAGCGTGAATGGAGACTGGGCCTGACCATGTGGCTTGTGTTTCCTCTGAAGACTTCACTTCCTTTTGCTAAATATTGCATTCATTTTTGAAGGCTGTAAAGTTGTTACAGCTTAAAGTGCTGCCGAGCTTCGAGTACAGCGCAGTGTTAATGAGCTGTGTGCACTTAATGAGGCGCAGGCCTTCGTTATAGCGTCGTAAACGCAGCACGAATAGTGTGGACTTCCCTCAAGTTTAGAAACAAAAGAAAATAAATAAAGCAATGTGGAATTGGTTTGAATAATTAACAGTATATTGCATAAATTATAGCACTATTTAATAATTTACACATCTAACACTATGCTATAATCTATATAATTTGAATTATAATTTTAATAGAGTTTTTCAAGCATTTGGACTTTGGATATTCGTTTTCAGATGTAAAGTATTTAAAGATCTAAAAGTGGGAACGTTTGCCAGCAGCATGAATGAACTCAATTTTGAAATGAGAAAAACAAAGTAAAAAGAAGAAACGTTTATAAAGACACTCAATCGTACTTTAGCATGAGTTCCCAAATACTTACTGAGCTAAAACAACGACAACAACTGAAAATGAGACATCATACCGCTATTGTTGCAAATCCTACTTAAACAACTAAACAACGCTTTTCTACAGCCTGAAGGTCTGCTGAATCATGTCATTTTGGAAAACAATAAAGAACTTTTCATCTGTTTCAGTAAAAATCGTTCTATTTCATCATCATTCATTAAAAAGAAAAGTGTATTTTGTCAAATAAATACTGCCAGTGTGCTTTTATCTACATTTCAGCTGAATTCTGGACTCTGATTGGTCAGAAGCTGCCATTGTGTTCATTTCTTTCTAAAGTAACAACTCATTCACATAGCCTAAACAAAATTTATTAGTAAATGTCATCTATCTATCTATCTATCTATCTATCTATCTATCTATCTATCTATCTATCTGGTATGACTTTGGCCTCTTTGGGGCCCTTAAGCAAGGCCCTAAACCATTAACAGCTCAATTGTATAAATGTATAAAAGTTAGTCACTCTGGATAACGGATTTCTGCCAATTACCAAAAATGGATCGTATTGAATGTTGGAGAAGTGATATATTTATTTTTGGCCTGTTAGTGTACAAGCTTGCAAACCTTATTTTTAATTCTATTTAATTCACGTTTATTCCTGTAGTGCTTTTCACAATGAACATTGTCTCAAAGCAGCTTTACAGAATGTAAGAATTCTAGAACAAAATTCACTTATATTTAAATATGTGTATTTATCTTTAATGAGTAAGCCTGGGGCGACTGTGGCAAGGAAAAACTATCTTAGATGATACGAGGAAGAAAGCTTGAGACTCAAATAGGAACCTCATCCTCTTCTGGGTGATTTTAAACCATTAAAAAGTTACAAACACCAGAGATTGAGAAACATCATGAGCGTGTGTGATTATGAGTTATGACCTATCTACAGTCTTCAGTCAGTTGAAGTGACAGAACCAGGAGCTCTTGAACTCATAAATTTGCTCATCATCTGAGATCATTAAAGTTTTAACATTCTTACGGATTCATCTCATGTACTTTACTATTTCACTCATTTGACTCACTATACAGGTTCATGTCACATAATGTATACAGATGCAAATGTAATCGAGTTTATCCGGACAGGGGGTCAGGGTCAGCAAATCCTTCTCTGCTGGCCAAATCAGAAGCACTGACCTACATTTACAACTTAAATTCTAATATTTGTTAATGACATAGTATTAATTTATTCCCAACAGTTTATTCTCTTCATTTTGTAGCGTTTCTCTTAGCTGCACTGCTAGATTTATTGTCCAATCAGATTTAGTAAAATGGTTTTCACCCTCCATATGTGAAATTCCTCTCTCTCTGTAATGCCACTCGTTGTTATATTGTGTTTATTGTGTTTTTGTATTGTATTGATGGTTTATTTAATCGCGACGTGATAGTGGGGTATTAAGAGGTGGATTAAGTCGGATACGTCCCCACTGAAGGCAGAGGTACCAATTGCATGGCCCGCCACTGCAATCATTAATGTATTTACAGTAAAAGTGCCTGATGTGGTAAACATCCCATAATACTGCTTTCAAAAACTAAATCCAAGACTAAATTATCTTCTTTAAAAGCAATACAGAACTGGTGCAGTGAATCATTATATGGATTTTTTTTCTCTAAGTTTTCCAAATTAAACATTTTATCTAAAGTCCCCTTGAACATCTACTACAAGAAACATTCATGTTTATTAACCTTTAAGCATGAAATTCCTTTAGTGAAGAGAGAAAAAAACGTAGAGTCTGCACAACACCTCATTTCAGTTCTGCCAAGGGAACCCAGCAAGAGAGCCAGATAATAGGGCTGGAGTTTCACCAAAACCTTCTTAGGATTACACACTACACAGCGTCAAAGTCAGACTTCAGAGCTGGGAAATTAAACCCTCCAGATGGTGTTGGAGGAGGAGGAAAAACACCAGGTCTTATACGGTTAACAAGTGCAAATATAATTCAATTTTTTTTTTTTTTTTTATTGCTACCATTTTTACAAGCGAGCAACAAACTTGGAACAGAAATTAGAACGTCCCCATTGAAGCTGTAGTGCTTCAGATCAACTCAGAGGCTACTGAAGTACTTGTTCATCTACACTGAAACCTCATTGAAAAAAATTCAAACAATAAAATACTGGAGCTTCTAAAACCTTTTAAATGTATATATTACACATTACAGATAGTAATGTTTATTAATTCAAAAATTAAACATCCTATAAGGCTATATACAAATGTTTGATCCTATAACATCCATTCTTTTGGGAAGATGTTCCTCTTGATTTTGTGAAGATTTGTGGGAGATTGAACCTCAAATGTGTTAGTAAAGTCAGATAGATAAGTAGTTCCTAGAATAGCAAAGTCCACTAAAGGCAGTAGATCATTCTCATATTTAGCTATTAAACTGTGGAATAGTCTTCCTGACAGTGTTCGGGGCTCAGACACACTCTCCCAGTTTAAGTGCAGATTAAAAACATATTTTTAGCAAAGCCTACACATAACATACATCTCACATCATAACCTTGTGCTCCAGAACATCTGATCACATGCACATTATCAACTTGTGCTGTTAATATCATGAACAGCAGCTACGCTAATTCCTCTCCACTGCTTCTCTTTCTCTCCCCATCCCGAGGCTTCCTGAAGCATGAAGAGTATGGACTTTAAAGAAGTAGATGCCGAACTCGCAAACATCCTGAACCATCTAGAGACGTACCAGTGCCAATTGGATCCCGCTACATGTGTGGAGTTTTGACATTGGACCACCTGGAGTGTTTAAAGGCTCTGGCATGGAGAAGCTGTTGCTGGATCTGTGATGATCACAAATGTTGAGCTCAGTAGCTCCTACTTTGGTATAAAAGACTGTAGAAAGAACATTTACTTATAATCTTATACTCTAGTACTTATGTTAGTTCTCACTCTCCAGTGTTCTGTATTGTTGAAAGATTTATGATCAAACTCTTGATGTCACCCAGATGAGGATGGGTTTCCCTTTTGAGTCTGGTTCCTCTCAAGGTTTCTTCCTCATAACATCTACGGGAGTTTTTCCTTGCCACAGTCGCCACGGCTGCTCATCAGGGATAAATACACACCATTCACCTTAACTGTTGATTTCTGTAAAGCTGCTTTGAGACAATGTCTGTTGTGAAATGGGCAATTTAATGCTGGAAACCGTGTGGGTCTCCTAGTTGAAGTTAAGGGAAATTTCATGCTACCGGATACAAAGACATCCTATACAATTGTTTACCTCCAACATTGTGGTAGGAGTTTGAGGAAAAAACACATCAGGTGGAACCAAAAATCAGTACCCAAATACTTTTGCCCATGTGTCATCTTTTTTAGATTTTGAGAGCCAGTCATGCAATTGTTCACAATTTACCTACATGCCTCTAAAAACGTAGGATTCCCATGAATTCTATGCAAAAAATCTCTTTGGTTTTGGGTTTCCAAGTTCTAATTTTGTGGTATGGTTTGGGGAAAAACCCTGCAAGACTGGAAGAATCGGGGGTCCCAATATTTTTATTCATATTGTAGTGTATAGGAGTCAACTGTACGGTACATCTGAGACAATGATGATCCCGTCGGAAGCTTTAAATGAGAGCAGAAAGAGTTTAAAGGAAGAACACATTTAATGTATGCTTACATTTACTATTACTGTACAACCAGTTACAGGCATCAATCAAGAATAAGGGTCACTGTAGTCTATTCTGTATGGAGTTGTGATTAAAGCAACGCCCAAACATCTCTAATCTTCACCAATCCAAACTTCATGCACCACTTGTCTCATGCGAGTCACAACAATTTGCAGCACTCAGACATCGTGACACAATTCTTCAGAGATAATTACTACAGCATTGGGATTTAACAGTATTGAAATCTGCCAATCCGCCTCTCTTGCTGCAGTGTTTGTCGCCTGCAGGAGAAGGAGGAGACATTTCACAACGGTTACACATGCAAAATTGCTCAAAGATGCAATACCCTTCGGAAACACCACATTGTTGCTCAATTCTGAAGGACAGCACAGGCCTGAAGTCCCAGAGCAGCTCTCAAGGCCTTGACAGAAAAATGGAAAACGATAGCTCTTATAGAGGAAAGCAGATAAAAATATAATCCCTTCCACCTGTGGGTAAACCGTCGCTTTACCTGGGTGGTGTATAAACATGTGCATCTCTCAGTCTGCAAACACAAACACACACATGCAAGGAGGGGGATCCCACAGGAATCCCTGCAACAGCCCCAAGACCCCACAGAGACACTGTTTTTAATATGTGAGGCATTCTGAGGTAACAGGTTCTCTCTCAACAAGCTTGGACATCTCTATTTCCTTATATAAGCCCTGAAACCTGAAAATCCTGAACAATACTATACGAGTTTATAGAGGAAAAAAGAGAATGTATATCAGTTTTGAAGATGTGTTTAGATAAACAAATCTAATAAGACAAAACTGAATTTTGCTGCAAAAGCTATTCCATGGAGAAGAAGACTATACTGTTCCTGATATGCCAAGCAACAAGTTTGGCATGAAGCAAGATACACTTCCTATTTCTAACCTGACCAAAGACACCACATTCCTCATATCCTACAAACTCACAAGGCCAAGGTTCTTACAGTACATTCACAGTTCAAGATCTAAAGTCGAAGTAAAGAAGCCACTCACAGAAGTGGTAAAAAAAATTAAATTGCTTTTATTAGCAATTTATTCACTGAGAAAGCAGTAGGACATAGCTTTCAGGTGTCTCGCATATTGTCGAAGAAAACAATAAAAAGATTTCGCAAATGTTACGATTAAAACAGAAGTTGACCTTGAAGATATCTTTGAAATTCCAGGCAGCGGAAAACTATTAGATCTAGAGTTGCTCGAGTCTTCTTTCAAATCAAACTGCTAAACAATTTGCCAATGAAGTGGACCAGTTAACTTTAGCTATAGTCCTCAAAAAGCTGAGAAACCTTCGACATATATCCCACACAAGGCCCAAGAATTTGCTAAACTCAATGCTGAAATCAAACTGAAATGTACCCAACACTGTCAATGTCTGTTACTCCTTCATAATTATTATTAAAAACTGCTAAAAGTAAAAAAAAATAAAAATCAGCACAAGACAGTCAAGGTTTCGATAACAGGCATGACAGCTGCATGGTTTAATAAGCTTGTGATGCATAGAGGTCGACAGATGGATTTTACCAAAACTGGTAGCTAGGTTGGATCGTAACCAATAACTGATAAATTATTTATCAACCAAAAATGAACTTTACTACCAAAATAAAAAATAGAGAACTGAATCATAAAAAATTTGCTAAATATGAACATATTCATTTTTTCAATACATATTGAGAAAAATAAGACATGCAATCAAACTGTAACAACAAGTAAAACTCCAAAAAAAATTAAAACAGTTACTACCACCCCACACACACACACACACACACACACACACACACACACACACACACACACACACACACACAAAAATACACTTCAAATAAACAGCACGTGCCTACGGTGATTCGCCTCCAGAGGCCGCTCTCGTACTGTATAACACAACCCGGAAAAACTATCGGTAAGGATTTTTGCAGATAGTTCCAGTAATTGATAATCAATGTCAATTAATCAACAAAACGGATTAATTGGTTCACCTCAAGTTGAGAAACCCATTGCAGTCCCAGGGCCAGAGATAAAGAAAATCAAAGCAAATCGAAGCTTATTAAGGAGAAGAGGTTGGGTTAAATTGCAGTAATTCTGGGGTTAATATTCCTTAGTTGAATGCATACAAGTTTAAAAAGAATTGCTACAATTTTTTGGTGTCTTCTCTAATTGGCAAACCAGAATCTGGAAGTTTGTTCTGGCTTAAAGGTTCAAGAGAAGCAAAGTGTGGAAGAACCTTGACACCAGACAGACAATTCATAAATCTTCAGAGGCACTTTTTGGGTAAGGGGTTTGGCAAATCCGGGAACAATAGGCATTAGGCAGGAATGGAGAACTATAGATTAGAAACCAGTTCATGTCAAGACCTAGGGGTAATTTAGACAGTTTAAATCCCACAGTGGGGAAATAAACTGGGCAAATCTTCATGGACATGCTGAGTACATGTAAAACTCTATTTAGACAGTAATTCAAGTTCACGACAAGCCCTGGATCTGTGAAGCACCAACACATCCCACTGCGCCACCATGCCATCCCTAGTGGGGTATCCGTTCTATCCCACAATTCTTCCTTCTCCACGGAACAATTTATTTCTGTTTCTACCAGGTGCTGGTAAACGTGAGAAATTTCACTGCACTGAATTTGGGTTTAAAAGGTCTTTGGACTCAAAGTCCAACTCTATTACAGCAATGAGAAGGTCAGGAAAGAGAGCGGTCCTACAAGATGTAAAAATGATGTAATTATTATATTAACCAGCAGATTACAGGACAGGAATTTCTACAAATCCATCGCCAGCCCTTTCAACAAGCTGCCCCCGATTTATCCATGCCTCTGTGGAGAATTAGCCCACATAATACATCACGTGGCGCTTCTCACGAGCATACTGAGTGATATTTACATCCGTACTGCTATAGGAGTGAGAAATACGGGCAAACGAGTGACGAGTGATGCCTAACAGCGTTGCTGATCCCTCCCTCGGCTTTTCACGGCCACATGTGCAATTATAGACCAATTCCTCACCTCCGTGGCATAAGCACAAGATAAATACGCCTCGTATGGATTTCAAATAAACCATTAGCAAATAGCAAACCCTTTTATTTTCCTTCTATTTCACTCCCATACTTCTTGGATTGCAGCTAAATGATTCTTAATACGCTTTGAATTTTACATTCACTCCAGGGACTTGAAGGGAAGTTAAGAAAACAAAAGTGTACAGGTCTAATTTTGGGTAATCATAATTACCCTGGTCAAGCACTTTACTTTTGGACATATTGGAAGAGATTCAAATAGTTTCGAGACATATATATGATTTTTTTTTTTACACGAGCATATGGGATCATTTATGCACAATGTCAAACAATGGGCACTTTTAGAAATAATGGGTACAACCATCATTTCCCTCTGGCTGTTTTGTTAGTTGTAAGAGAACTACTCTATTAACTCAAAAAAATAATAAATAAATATAAAATTTAAAGAGAATGTTTATTGTTTAAACATCCCATCCCTCATTTAGTCCCCATTTCCTGTTATAATGAGCGCCACTCTTCTGAGAAGACGTTCCACTAGATTTTCTGGAGATTTGTGTGGAGATTCATTCGGGTGTTAATAAAGTTAAGTACTGATGTAGGTGAGATGAGGAGGTCTGGGGTGCCGTCAGCATGAAACATTCATCCCAAAGCTGATCAATAGGGTTGGAACTCTATAGCAGAAGATCTTCCACTCCAAAGCATGTGGAGCATATATTTATGGAGCTTTGTGCACAGAGAAATTGTCATGCTGGAACAAGTTTGTGCCAATACTTTTATTTATATACTGTTTATCATAGGTGAAGTTACTCTAAATCCCCAATTTTCAGATATAAAATTATATATTAACATGAACTTTGAACAAAAGGTGAATGAATGAAGTAAAAGGTCTAATGATGTTTATAGTTTGTGGCCTTAAAAGTGCTGAATTGTGTCAGTATAACCCCTGGTATGTATCAAGCATATTGGTTAAGCTAAGGCTGGATGATATGATGATATGATATCGATACTGTGATAAATAATTGCACGATACAATTTTGTGAGATATTGTCAGTATGGTATATCTACGTTGAAATATGAAAAATTTGCGAAATATTTGCAACAAATTTGCGAAATTTAATGCATTTCAAAAAGTTTTTGATATGCATTAAAGCATGAGTTTAATAGTTTTTTCTTCTTATTATATTCTTATTTTTTATTATTAATTACAGGTTAAATACCACACTTACAACAGTTCCGTCCACTTTTTTTAAGCTTCAAAATATCGTGATAAACATCACACACATTCTGACGCGATACTTTTGCACATATTAGTCACTTATCATGCATTATATCTTGAAAAATAATAACCGGTAGCTACTTAAACTCCACCAGTTTGGTGTTTCTCATGGTCAAAAGCCACGTGTTTAAAATTATCTGTCATTTTGTATAATCTACTTCCCTCAAACACACACACACACACACACACACACAGTGACCCAGTAACACCTGCCCCAGACTCCAGTCAATTCCTTTCCTTTTCTTCATTCACTCGCTCTCTAATCTCTCATCTATTCCCCCTGCACTCCTGCATGTTCTCACATTAACTCCATCTAAAAAGTTCTCAACTTCTTAAAAAAAAAAAAGTCCAAGACTCTCTAAAAAAAAAACACACCCAGGCTTCTAAACATAATCACAATACTAATAAGAGATAAGAAGTTCTTACACCCTTTCAGAACATGCATTTCTGCTGGTGTTTATTTGCTTTTCAGTATCTCATCATCCTTACCATGCCATCATCTCCTTCCTCCTGCTCGTAATCATAGTACTCATGGCTTGATTGGAAAGCGAGGTTCGCGTAGAGCAGCGCCGAAAATGCAAACCACACTGATATTCCCAAAAAGTGCATCTTAAAGAAAAGAAAAAGAAGAATCTCAAATCCCTAAAAAGAAATATCCGATCGGATCTGAAGCCCCAGTCCGGAGCTCACTCTCTGGTTTCTTGGATGATCAGTGGATCAGCGCGTTCAGACATGTGCATGGAAGTAATCCGAATCTTTCTTTTCACGCAGACCTTCAGAACATATTTTGGTGATGATGACGGCGATGATGCAGCTGGTGCTTATGACGACGAAGAGAAGGAGGAGGATGAGGAGGATGATGGTGGTGGTGTTGATGCGTAAATTGTCCCTTCGCACCAGCCACGTTCCCCGCGGTCCCCTCGCGCGCGCTCGGCGTTACTACGAAGCTCCGTCTACGCGTCTCAGGGCATCACGTTCAACATGCCGAGTGTGTTTTTCTCTTCTTTTTTTTTTTTTTTGCTCTCGTTTTGTCCGCGGTGTCCTCTCCCTGTGTCCGTCTGTTTCTGTATTTTATCTTTCCCCTCTTTTCTTTTACCTCCTGCTCCTGCACTTCCCTCCGTCTTTCCCCGAGACTGATGCGCTGCGCGGCGTCTCGCGGAGAGAAATAGGAGCCGAGGCACGCGCCCTGTTCCCACCCCGCCTCCTGTGCGCGCGACCACCCATCAACTTTTATACACACACACACATTTTATATCTATCTATATATATATACACACACACACACACACACACACACACACACACATATATATATATATATATATATATATATATATATATATATATATATATATATACACACACACATACATACATACATACATACATACACACACACACACACTGTATATATAATATATATTACTGTATACACACACACACACACACACACACACACACACTGTAAACATCTTATGAAATCTCAAAATTCAGTATTTTAGAAAATGTAAATATTACTTAAAAAAGGAATTAGTACTTTTAGCAGTGATAAAACACAGTGGACCAACACCAGCAGATCACACGACTCCCCAAACCACCACTGACTGTGTAAACTTTACACTGGACCTCAAGCAGCTTGGATTCTGTGCCTCTCCTCTCTTCTTCTTTCAGACTCTGGAACATTAATTTCCAAATGAAATGCAAAATTTTATTTCCTTTCACCTGAAAAGACGACTTTGTCCCACTGAGCAACAGTCCAGTCCTTTTTGTGCTTTGCCCAGGTAAGAAACCTCTGACGTTGTTTCTGGTTCAGGAGTGGCTCGACACGAGGAACGTGTCTGTTGTAGCCCATGGAGACGTCTGTGTGTGAAGGCTCTTGAGCTGCTGTCACCCCTTTATGAAACCTTTGCAGGTGTTTGGATTTAATGAGCTGATTAGAGTGAGACACCAGGAGTCTCCAATATTCAACTTTTCACAATATTCTAATTTTTATTACAAATATCAAATTCGGAGATACTGAATTTTGGGTTTTTATTAGCTGTAAGCCAAAATCATCACAATGAAAAGAAATCAACATTTGAAATATATCTGTGTGTGTGTGTGTGTGTGTGTGTGTGTGTGTGTGTGTGATGAATCTATATAATATACCAGTTTCACTTATTGTATTGAATTGAAATAATCAACTCTTTAATGATATTCTAATTCTTATTGAGATACCTGTATGTATGTATATACAGTATGTGTGTGTGTGTGTGTGTGTGTGTGTGTGTGTGTTTTGGAAAAACTATTCTATTTTAATTAAACTTTCTCTTTTCTATACTGTTACAACAAAATTCCTCTGTATTGGCCATTGGGAACAGTAGTGATCACGACTAATCATTACTGATCACTACTGATCCAAATGGCAAATCACTGATCACTACTTTTAAAAATAATAAAAAAATGTTTTGCATTATTTAAATTTATTCTATGTTATTTGTAATAAAATATTATAAAAAGACTATTTTATATATTATTTAGCCAAGCACTTATTTTTATTAAAAATTGTTTTAAAAATGTAAAATGTTGAAATGTTGATCACAAATGTTATTAATAAACAGTGTTAAAAAAACAAAAACAAGCAATTTTAGATTTTGCATTTCTTCCCCTTAACTGTAACGAACTTGAACAGAACTGTGAGGTACGTTCTAAACCGTGAATTCTGTGTACAGTTACATCCATCATGATTACTGTTGACTGGCCATGGAGATCAGTGAGAACAGCAGTAATTAGTGATTGGCTGTGATTGGTTAGTCACTAAGATCAGTGATTTGCACATTGGAATAAATGAATGGACAGACAACAGCAGTGTTCAGTGATTTGATGTGGAGAACAGCAGTGATCAGTAATTTGCAGTTGGAACAAGTGATTAGTGTTTGGGCTAAGTGACTGGCTGTTGGGATAAGTGATTAGTGTTTGGAAAAAGTGACTGGCTGTTGGGATAAGTGATTAGTGTTTGGGATAAGTGACTGGCTGTTGGGATAAGTGATTAGTGTTTGGGATAAGTGATTAGTGTTTGGGCTAAGTGACTGGCTGTTGGGATAAGTGATTAGTGTTTGGGATAAGTGACTGGCTGTTGGGATAAGTGACTGGCTGTTGGGATAAGTGATTAGTGTTTGGGCTAAGTGACTGGCTGTTGGGATAAGTGATTAGTGTTTGGGATAAGTGACTGGCTGTTGGGATAAGTGATTAGTGTTTGGGATAAGTGACTGGCTGTTGGGATAAGTGACTGGCTGTTGGGATAAGTGATTAGTGTTTGGGATAAGTGACTGGCTGTTGGGATAAGTGACTGGCTGTTGGGATAAGTGATTAGTGTTTGGGATAAGTGACTGGCTGTTGGGATAAGTGATTAGTGTTTGGGATAAGTGACTGGCTGTTGGGATAAGTGACTGTCTGTTGGGATAAGTGATTAGTGTTTGGGATAAGTGACTGGCTGTTGGGATAAGTGATTAGTGTTTGGGCTAAGTGACTGGCTGTTGGGATAAGTGATTAGTGTTTGGGATAAGTGACTGGCTGTTGGGATAAGTGATTAGTGTTTGGGATAAGTGACTGGCTGTTGGGATAAGTGATTAGTGTTTGGGATAAGTGACTGGCTGTTGGGATAAGTGACTGGCTGTTGGGATAAGTGATTAGTGTTTGGGATAAGTGACTGGCTGTTGGGATAAGTGACTGTCTGTTGGGATAAGTGATTAGTGTTTGGGATAAGTGACTGGCTGTTGGGATAAGTGACTGTCTGTTGGGATAAGTGATTAGTGTTTGGGATAAGTGACTGGCTGTTGGGATAAGTGATTAGTGTTTGGGCTAAGTGACTGGCTGTTGGGATAAGTGATTAGTGTTTGGGATAAGTGACTGGCTGTTGGGATAAGTGATTAGTGTTTGGGATAAGTGACTGTCTGTTGGGATAAGTGATTAGTGTTTGGGATAAGTGACTGTCTGTTGGGATAAGTGATTAGTGTTTGGGATAAGTGACTGTCTGTTGGGATAAGTGACTGGTCACTGATAACAGTGGTGATCAGTGATTTGCTATTAGGAACAGTAGTGATCAGTAATAGGCCCATTAAGCTTTCTACAATCAGTGTCCGATAATAGATGCATGGATGAAATACTAATCAGAAGATGAAGAGAGAGACTACATTTTACTTCCATTTCACTCTATCACACTTGTAAACCCAGACCAATTCAAACTTTATTTAAATACCCAAGTGACTCAGTAAATACACTAGAGAGAAATGCATTACATACACACACAGTTCCCCTGAGCACGTCTCACCGTACACACTGATAACAGTGGTGTGTGGTGTGTTTATGGTGTATGGAGTTTGAGTTGCTCTCAGATTAATAGATAATAATTGGTTTGGAGTGTTGTTTCCCCAACAGGAGAGCTCTCAGCACTCAGAGCCCAGAGGAATGCAGCAGAGGGATTTTTCTCTCGCACTCGTTCTCTCGAAAGCCGTCTCGGGCTCTTAGTTCTGTGATTAATGCGACAACCAGCATGAGTAAGAATCCCGCCATGAAGTGCCAACCTCTTTCTACTCGGATTAATCACCTAATTGGGCAGAAGAGCTATTACACAGTGATCGTTTAACAGAGCACTTAGAAGATTTCACAATTAAACTAGTATAATATTTAATAAAAGTGAAATAAGCACATATTCTGGCTTATTATTTTAATGGCAAATTCCAGATCACATGTATTTTATCCAGCCAGGGTTGGCATTATGATGAAAATATCATGATATAGATGTTTATGATACACAAATATATCACAATCCTATTACAGACAGTTTGGGACATAATAAAGGTGGTGGAAATACAGCATCTATATTAAAATATTTGATGGAAATTATATGAAAATATAGATAAAGTGATATATAGTTTAGTTCTTACATTCTGTAGGAGAAAGTAGTAGCTTAGTGGTTAAGATGTCGCAATTCTAAAAGGTAGTGAGTTCAAATCCCAGCACCACTAAACTGCTACTGTTGGGCCCTTGGGCAAGGCCCTTAATCCTCTCCTGCTCAGTTGTATGAATGTGATAAAAAATATATATTTTATATATAATTTTTTTTTATTTATAAAATTAAAATGATATACAAAAAAATATCTATTTTGCTATGATTATTAGATAAAAATGTATAAGATAAGAATTTAAGTATTCAGGAATCATAATTATAATTAATAGTTATATATTACAGGATGAAGTTGAAAAACGGCAGCAACTCAATGGTTATTGAAGGTCATGAGTTCAAATGGATCAAATTCTGCTTCACTTCTAGGCCACTTTGGCTAAAATCCACTGCCAAATTAGTAAATAAATCTTATTTGCTGCTGCACTCATCTTGCCATTGTGACTGCATTAAGCAGTTTAGGACAAGAGGCTCGGAGTGAAGGATCACTGGTGGTGGGATGAACGTCCCCTAGATGCCTTTAACCCGACAGGTGAAGACCCCCCTCTTCCTGAAACACATTCAAATTAACACTTATTTTCTGTGTTTGTTTTAATGTCTTTACATAAAAAATATGGTGCTATAATTTTTCACAACAAAGTTCAAGGCTGATGGTATCCTTAGTTTCCTACCCAATGTTGATTTATTCATTGTTCGAGCTTGAAAGCACTTTTGTATGTTGCTCTGGATGTCTGCTAAATGCTGTAAATGTGGTTCCAGTAAGAGGGGAATTGTAATGTTAAGGCGTACAATGACCTTCTATCCATTTGTACGCTTTTTTAACTTTGTGGCTACAAATTGCACAGGAATGGGATATGGGCGTCATGGTCAGGGGGTGAATACACTTTTATATGAATATTGTCAGGATAATTTGCAATGGTCTGAAGTAACACTTTTGGAGTAGGAACAATAAAGACGAGCGTGAATAATTTGCGGGCAGTGAAACCTTTATGGAAATGAGCTACATTCTTGAAAACTAACTGTTCCGAGTGATGTATTTCCTCTTTATAAAATCTGCCTTATACAGTACAGGGAGTCCCTGACTTACTGAGATTCGCTCCGATGAGCCCATCGTAACTTGAAAAGTCGAGACATGGCCACCATTGAAGAATGGTGATGAGTATGCGGTAGAATACTGTGAAATTACAGTGCAGAATTTTAATAAAACCGAGCAATGTACCAGACTGTATAAACTATTCAGTATTTAACTTTACTGTATAAATTATGGTACATTCGCCTGCCACAAACAATTTATTTTACAAATTTGTCGTATCGCTCTCATCGTTGTAAGATTACAAAATCGTCACTCGGGGACAATCTGTATAATCTGTGTTATGGTTGTTTTTTTTCTGCCCAGCTGCTAGGCTAATGTTTGTTTACATTTACAGGAAAAATTACCACATTTTTAAATACAGTTTTCACTCACCAGAGGTTATTTATTAGGTTTGTCAAAGTAACTCATGATTATGCACTTGTTAATGAGGCACTGTACATTACACAACCTTTTCCCTCTCAGAAGTTTGTAGCCACATTAGCGTTCACTTGGAACCAAGTCCTGCACGTGTTGTGTTGATCGACACACTAATGCTATGTTTATACCCTCCCAACCAATCAGCACACAGCAGACTGTACAGTGTGTAAAGCCGACTCTCTGAATAAAACCTCCCCAATACACACTATTTTTTTTTCCTAAGCCGATGATGGGGTTTACTCTGAATTTCTCGACATTTTATTGGCACAAAAAAAAAGGTGTTTAAACCCCATAATGTACAGCTGACTCCTTGGCTACATGACACACTTACACAAATCACAATAAACACAACCATGCATGGAGCTCTCCATGTGTCGTTAAACACGAGCACTCAAGTCCTGAAGGAAGAGTCCCCCCTGTAGGAATTTATGAGGGTTCCTCATGGCCCGCTGACCCAAGCACCACTCCTCCATGTGTGTGTGTGTTCAGCTTGTTCCCACATGGGGGGTAATTCCTTATGCCGGAACCGAGGAACAATGACAAAAACAAAAGCAGTGCATTGGCCACTACACGTCCTCCAGAAGATGAAAGAAAATAATGCAGAGCTCAAATTTCAACAGATTTAAAATAAATTCATTCCAGATTGGTCTCAATTTCCTTATGATTTCATTGCAGTGTTTTTAATTCAAATGTGTAAGAATTCACATTAAACTGGACTGATACACACAAATGCACACACAAAAAAATAAGAAACTGCTGGCCCAAAATTGCTGTTTGCAAACTTGTTGAACCGAATGTTCACATGCACAGTATTTATTTTTTATAGAGAAAATCCACCTGCACAACCATCCATCTGTTTTTCGACAATGACTGTGTCTACTGTCTCCTTGTCTAATGTTGTGTTTTTTGCACTAAATGTTGAACATATGTACGTTGTGTTGTTTAGTTTAGAGTTTTGTGTAGTTCTGTTTTGCTTATTGTTCATTTATGTTTTTTTGATGGAGCAGCGTGGTCCTGGGGAAACCTTGTTTAGTTTTCACTGTGTACTGCACTGTATCTGGCTGAAATGACATAAATAAAGCCTACTTGATGACTTCAGTGCGTGTTACACTGTTTGAGATTGTTGTGTGCAACAAATAAAATGTGAATTTTTTAATGTGAAAGTATATTTATATATATTTATCGGCTGATATGATGACCACAAAACCCAACCTTAGCATTAACCATTTATAGCATTATATATGTTTGTACAGAATTTTCTCCAAACTACCCAAAATATTCTGAAATAAATCAGTTTTATATGTAATGTGTGTGTGTGTGTGTGTGTGTGTGTGTGTGTATAATGGAACCAGGATTGATGGAGAAGGGAGAGATCTTCCTTTTCTTTCATATTGAGGAGTCTGATGGCTTGTGGAAAGACACTAGACACTGCTTCTATACCTCTTTCCAGACAACAGGAGAGTGAAGAGTGTGTGTGAGGGGTGTGTGGGTGTGTGTGTGTGTAATCAGCTACAATGCTGGTGCCTTTATGGATGCAGCGTATGGTGAAAAAGCTCAATGACTGGCCCATGACAAAATTTGAATAAAGAAAATAAATTGACAATAATTTGATAAGTAATATGAAAATTAATAAAAAGTAAATAAAGAAGAAAATGAAATGTATATATAGAATAACTTGAAGAGCAATCAAATGAAAAAAAAAAATTACAAATAACAATAAAACTAATTTACAGAATTCACATATGAAGTGATTATAATTTAAAAGGCAGAAACAATACAAATAAAGAAACCAAACAGGTGGATGTAGCTTGGTCTAATGAACTTTAGATCCAAAGATCATGAGTTAAAATCCCAGCCACGCCAGGCTGTCTCTCCTGGGCCCCTGTGCATGGACCCCAACCCCATAGTTGTTCAGTTGTATGAATGAAATAAAACGTTTCTATGGTTAATCTTAAATGTCCTACAGTGCATGGTACTATTGTCCAGAAGGTCCCTAAAGTTTAATCTGTTTATGCATCTTTGAGTTTAGGAAATACAATATCAAAAAAACATTTACACATATAGTATTTTGGCATCCACTTGTCCAAAGCGACTTACATTCATCTTCTTGTGATAAATAAACTGGACAGTTAAAGGTTAAGGGCCTTGCTCAGGGGCCCAACAGTGACAACTTGGTGGTTTACTGGTAACCTTTTGAACCAAAAGTCCACCATCATAACCATAATTCATACTTCAACCTGAAACTGTAAGATCCGGTTTGCAGTCCAGCTTTTCTTGGCGTTCTTTTTACATTTGCGTGTATGATCCGTGTTCTTGCTTCAGTATGCTCGACTTGTCTGGCTATAAAGCAGGTTTATGTCGCTTCACATAACTCCGATTACATACGACATAAAGCGATTTTGGTTACAAACGTATTGTCAGTGTGGGAACTGGAGTAAAAGCATTCCTCCTTGATTTGACACGTCCGCAGACAAGAACTCTTCCCGACCCGTCTCAGTGTGAGAAGTGTTTCCACAGTCTGCAGCACCACGGCTGACAGGTCGCATGGCAGTTTTACAGAGTTTGAAGGTGGAAACGTGTTGGGATCGAGATAACACACTTTTAGCACTCCTTTGTTTCAGTTCGACACTCCAACACAATTAACTGACCAGAAGAAAAATGGCTGAACAGCTCCCAAGTGCTAAATCCCCTCAGTGGTGTGTGTGTTTAAGTTGTGTTGTTTCATGGAAAAAGCTGGAGAGTAAAGATTAGACAAAAACAGCTGCAACATTTAATATAATCACTATATAGGCATATAAGACAAAATTAAAAAAAGCATTCGAGAGAATTTCTTTTGTCAATTTCAAATGGTTTCTAGTTTCTGCTTCGTCACAGCTCTAGGGTCTGAGGTTTGATTTGTATTGCATTGTGTCTGATGTGTGGTTTGTGTGCAGGTGCCATTCCAGACTGTCCAGTCCTTCCCTGCACTCCAGCTAAATGAAGCCACGCCCACCTCCTGTAGTTGACGTCACATGCAGCTGGGATCGAGAGCTTGCTTGGCTGATGCTCACTTCATTCATTTTGTAATTCTGTTTCTTCTTCTATAACAACCTGTTATTGACCTACTACCGTCCTGATTCCTATTTTGCCCTGTCTCGTTTTAAAGTTTGGGGCATTTTAAAATCCCTGTGTTTGTTCTCCATCCTTTACATCTCAGAATACCAGATACACACACACACACACACACACACACACACACACACACACACACACACACACACATCCACCTTATATGCACACCCTGCACCTGCATTTTAATCACTATGTGCCCCCAACCCTAGACTGGGATGTAACAATGGACAAAAGTATATGTGGCGGCATTCCAGGCATAAGCGGTATTTCCCCAAAGTGTAATCCTAAAGTTGGAGATACAAAATTGTAAAGGATGTCTTCTGAGGTAGTATCTTAGTGGTTAAAGGATTGGACTTTCAAAAATGTCCAATTTCAAAAGGTCCTTGGTGTTGAGTTCCCATCCCCACCAAGGTGCCACTCCTGGGCACTTGAACAAGGCCCATAACCCCATTGCTGCTCAGTTGTAAAAATGAGCTAAATGTAAGTCACTCTGGATAAGAGCGTCTGCCAAATGCCACAAATAGAAATGGATGCTGTAGCATGAAATTTTCCATTGAACTAAGAGACCCAAGCCTTTGCACAAAGCAAACTCCATGAAGATATGCTTTACATAGGTTGCAATGGAAGATCTTCTGCTATAGAGCTATAAACCCTATTGAGCATCTTTAGGATGAATTTGAATGTTGACTAACACCCTTGTAGCTGGATGAGCTCAAAGACTTCTTCAAATCTTTCCAAGAATGAAGAATAGAGGTTATTTTTACAAAAATGGGAGCATAATGTGGACTGGGGTGTGAAATTACACTTTTCTATAACCTGAACAATAAGAGGGTGACATGCAGAATGATGCAAAACTCAATGACCAGCTATAAATATAGTAGCAATGGCAGAATGTAACCTAACGAACAGAAATATATATATATATATATATATATATATATATATATATATATATATATATATATATATTCCAGACTCGTTTTGTGTACAAGAAAGTACTTTATTTACAGTATCTAAGTTTACACACCATCATCTTCTAATTGTCCCCTTGCACAGCAATACAGCGCCCCAGAGTTCCTTCCACTCCTTCTGGAAGAGTTCAGAGTTCCTTCTGGAAGTCTTCTTTTCGGATCGTGTCAAGCACCTTCTGCGATTCACACCGAAACTCTGCAATGGTGTCAAAACGGTGACCTTCGAGCTGAATCTTTATTTTTTGGGAAGACGGTGAAATCCACTGGAGCCAAATCTGGCGAGTGGGTTGGGTGCGGAAGTGAGATCATGTGGTTGTTCTCTGACCATCATCATGCGCAAGTTGAAAAACGGTTTTGATGTTTTTGGGGGTTGTCAAACGTATATCATGTCATACGTCTCTGTGGGAGATCTGCCCATTTTCACACAGAATTTCATGTTTGCTCTTTGTTCTAACTTGCTGTTCAAGATTGAAATCGCAGATGTGATAAAAATAGCACCAGTTAGCATTGTTAGTCTCGATCTTTTTGATACCACCTTGTAATCTGAAAATCGGCTCAAAAACTCGAGTCGAAAAAGCGCCGAATCTTGCTGACCCTTTTGAGGCTCCTGGACCCAAAGGAAGGTCGATTAACTGTGAATTCTGCACATGATGAGTGGTCTGTTTGACCACTTCATCAGAAGTGTCAAAAAAGGTTGCATGGGAGGCTTTCAGAGGCATTTGACCTTGTGCCATTGGCATATTTGCCCATCAAATTACTCTCACCAAGCAGGGTTCCCGATGTGTGTGTGACAGCTGACGCGACCCATACACCGCTTCCTACGAAGCCACACACACACACACACACACACACACACACACACACACACACACACAAGCGACGAGGAACGAGTGAGTCTGCAAGTGAAAGAGAGCGTGTCACTCCACCTCTGGCCTGCTTTCATTCGTATGGAAATCAGTCCTGGGAAGTTTACGTTTAAGCTGCTGAATGGGATTAGCATGACTCCCCCTCTCCGCTAAACACGACAATTACAGAGCATCCATCTCCTTCAGTCTGACAGCCTGAGTAAATATATACCGTCTGAACAAAATCACACGCAAATTTAAACATCTCGGCTAAGGTTTCTGGCTTACACAGGCCACGATTCAGCCATTACACCCCCCTCCCATCCTCGGATTTGTTCTTGGCTGAAGATTTTGAACATGGCTTGGCTCACACTTTGAGAAAAATTTCACTGAGCAATGTATATGGTATAAAAATGGTCTTTATGATATGGCTATAAAAACAAGCCCTTCTTTGGATTATCAAGGAATAAAGCACACAGAGTGTATATTTAAAATGAAAATTCCAGGTCATGAGCTTTAAACCTATAGGGCATTTGTCTGCAAAACTGCTCTGTGGTTTCATGTTTATGTTGTGCCAGGATAAAGCAATGAAGCCTCAGACAGCTTGTTTGACACCAGTTGATTGATAATTATTTTTAGCTGGACATTTTAAAGACCCTTGATTGAAATCTGTTAAAGGACACCACAGGGTTTTGGTTTGTTTGGTTCTGGGCTATTGATCAGAAGGTTGTGGGTTCAAGCCCCATTATTGGCAAGCTGCCATGCTTGGGGGCTCCTAACCCTGTCCTCTAGCAGAAGTGTATCCTAGTTGACCCTATGCTCTGACTCCAGCTTCTTAACAACTGTAATATACATGTGACTAGTATAAACCTATGAATAAATCCTAAAACTGGCCAACTAGATCACAAATTCCTTCAATATAATAAAGAATTTACTCTTTTCTGTCTGTTATCATCCATTTATTGTCACTTCCCTTTCCTTGATCTCTCAGTCACCCCAAACTTGATTATTGTTACTTCTCGGGAGCAATTAAACCTAACTACGATGAGCAACAAATCAAACTGAATGTGAATAAGAAGCTCATCACAGCCAAACTCATTAGCTGTAACCAGTTCACCCACATTGAGGAAGCAGAGACCATGCTGGCCACAATTTACTTTCATGCTTTTTTGAAACTGGCTCTGCGTCTTCCTTATAACAACAACATCTTAATTGTATGCAGCTGATTTCCATTTCCAATCAATTCAGCTTCAGCTAGCAGAACCAAAGCCATACTAGAGCACAGCTTTTCTTTTGCTCCAGGGGTTCCATTTATCAAATGGCATGTAGTACAAATCTTATTGCATAAGAACCACCAGGACACATTATAAACTTGCCACTATACATGCTAAATTGTTGCACATGGCCAAACTCATTTCCATTAAGAAATCCCAGGTATGGTAACACCTTCCCTAGAAAGGGCACAGTACAGTAGGTTGCTCATGGTGCTGCTTGTAGTAGACAATGTAAGGCATGGGAAAAGGTTTACACAGGGAAACTTCCTAGACAGCTCACTGTGTCAGTGTTGGACATAATGAACTAAATGTAATTCGCTAGTGTACTTATGTAGCTTCACTACATTTCAAAATCAAATATCTTACTTATTACTCGCAAAATCAGTCGTTCCCTTTAATTCATAAACGCGACTGGTCAAACACGCAGCAAGCCTCCAATCAGGGTCGAGCGAGAGGAATAAATGATGAAGAAACTCCAGACTCGAACTCGCCACTACACCTGTGGGCTTTTTTACACGATTTTTTTGACGTAGTTAAAAAGAAGGTTTTGGGTTTATGATAATTTTGATAAAAATCAATCAGTGTTTGAGTCATTAATATAATTCTATTATTAGATCAGTGTGCTAAGAGTCACATTTGAGTCTTTTCACTTAAACTGAGTTGATTAAGTGAAGAGTCTTGTGATAAAAATGATAATAGGAACATTATAGTTATAATAAATCATAGTACTTTCGATACAATTTTAATTTAAGTGAAAGTTGAAAGGAACAAGTTTCAAGTTCAAGTTCAAGATTATTTCTATATCACTTTTTACAATCAAATCAAATCAAATCTCATATATAGTGTACAAAGTACAAATTACTAAGCGGCTAGTCAGGTTTGAATATTACTACAAGTTGTATTCTCCATAAAATGATGTTTGTGACAAATAAATAAAAGTATCTTTATATGTATTTCTCAAAACTGGCTCAATGTTTACAAGCTGCTACAGTGTGAACATGTTTTGTTACTGCTGTCTATTATTGTGTTATTTGGTAACGTTATGTACACTGAATCCTTATTTGTGTCGTATATGATTTATGTGGGCTCCTAATAATCAGTTTGCATGTGACCACTCATTGCTAGCAGTAGGTATTTCAGCACACTGCATGGTCAGGTCTAGTTTGAGATACTGTCAATTTAATTCAATTTTTATTTTGCAGCTCAGTGGTTACGGCGCTGGGAAGTTCGTAGTTAAAGCCCCGGTATTGATAAGCTGGCACTCTTGGGGCCCCTAAACAAGGCCCTTAAGGCTCTAGAGGAATTGTATCATGGCTGACTGTGCACACTGACCTCTTAACATCACTGTGCTGTAAAGTACATATGACAAGTATAAAGCAACTTTCTAATGATTGAGATTCCCTAAAGATTTCATACCAATATTCAATTTAATTCAGTTTTATTTGTATAGCCCTCTAAACAAAGGATGTTGTCCACAAGCAGCTTCACAGAGAAACAGGTTATAAATACAAATGTAAAAAAAAAAAACATCCTCATCTGTGTGACACCAAATGACCATTCATTACAATTTCAAACACATCCTCACACTGTCACATCCTCACACTCATGGAATTCTGCAAAAAAATACAAAAACAAATGGCAACATACTGACTAATATTTTCTGGATCACAATCTGGTCTAAAAAAAATGTTCAATTTTGTCTAATGGGGTCCACGTGTGTTAAAAGAATGTGGTACATTTTTAGAGAATTACTCAATTCTTCAACCCCAGTCACGCAGTTAATATTACAACTATCAAATCTTACGCAACAAAGGCTGCAGCTCCAAGCATCATCTGAGTGCCACTAAATCTCTCTTGCGCCACCCGGCAGTCTTCGGTACAGTTTGGTAGAGATTCCATTGCATGAAATACAACTTTGCCAGATGCTGTGAATGCAAAGACAAATCATTCACACAGACACCCTTATCCAGACAACTTACATTTATTTTAGCATTTATATAGGGTTAAGGGCCCTGCTCAGGGGGCCCAGAAGTGGAAGCTTGACCTTTGGGGCCAAAGTTTAATGCCTTAACCACTAAGCTACCACCTCCCTTGACTTTAAATCACACAGCTTTTTTCTCATATAGACCCAAGTGTTTATCAATGATTACACCACAACATGGTCAACTTTATTCTTTGGTGTTTCTTGGGAACTCACCAAGCTGCTGTTACTCTTCTTCTTCTTTTTTTCAATATAGAAAAACTGTCTAGGAATAGGGACTGGTAAGATAATTACTACTGAATGTACAGCAGGGGTGACCAATAAAGGACTGCACCCACACTGACCCTTTGTGTAAAAGATATATGTGCATTTCGTGCAATAGTAAAAGAAAAAACAGGATCAAATATCTTTAAATGTATTTTTAACACCAGTGAAAGTAACCAAATATAGATTAAAATCAGGCCTAACATTACGACCATCTGCCTAATATTAACACTCGTAACCCATCGATCATTAACAGCATGAACTTCTTTAGCAGTTTGAGCTACAGGAGCTCGTTTGTTGGATCACATGGACCAGAATTCGCTCCTGGCGTGTAACAATGTAGCAACACCATGTGTGACTTCGTAGCATTCAGGATCCAATTATGATGACGGCTGGCACGCCCAGACCTGATGCCAATGAGAAGAGCTTTTCTTTGGAATCTTCAGAGGCGTCTCTCAGTTCTTTTATGCACATGGTATGACAGTGTTTTCTTACAGAGAACTGCACAGAGCTAATGTTCTGTCATTTGGGCTGTCGGTGAAAATAGAGAATAAGCGAGACGATACTTGTATTGCGTTAGTGTCGGCGACAGCAAGAATGTTCTCTCCGTGACCACATCATTTTATATAGAACTTATGCAAGACAAGTGTAGAAATATGAAGGAAATATCGGATGAAATCAAATCGGCTCTTGCCAAAGAAAATGATTCAAAGGGCACCATGAGGAGAGGGAGAGCCCAATAAAACTGACGCCAGAATTGACGTCTCCGGCGCCATGTTTCTTTACACAAGGCACTACTTTTTGTCTTTTTTCTTTTTTTGTCTATATGAGAAGAAAACAACAAGATCTTTACCCAGCTGTATCAGCATAATGTTTTCTCTTTGGGAATTTGATTGGCAGCTCCCTCAGCGGGATACTATGGTGAATTCGGCAAGAAAAATGGATTTATTTATTTATATATACATATAGTTTGTTATCTAACTGAGATGAAGAAACGAGCTGGAGTTATAAAGCCACCAACGGGCTTAAATTGCTCAAAGGCTACAACAGTAACTCAATACATGAACATTTCTTTGTTAGATCTTTGATTTCAAGGTGTTTTTTTTCAGGTTGCCAACAAAGAATCAATATTAACAAATGGTTATTTGATTCTCAATAATTTAAGTGACTTGACAGGACTTTACAGCGGTGCGCCAAGATCTTTCCAGCAACATGCTGCCAAGACTGATAAAGGAGAAGGTGTCTGATCTGGAAGGGTTCTTTTCTAGCCAACGCTGCTGAAAATAACAATTTGAGCAAGCAGATAGAAAAAGCAGAATTGTCTCTACAAATCGGAGTAGACGTTTGCAAACAGCATTCCTAATAATAAAAACACATTGGTTTAACCGATTCAACTGCATGTTCATATTATACTGCAGATTATAATAATAATAATAATAATAATAATAATAATAATAATAATAATAATAATAAAATATACTGTACATTATAAGAATAGAAGTTTATGGACCCCCGACTATAAAATTGTTATTGTTAATTGTGTTATGTAGCTCTATTTTCTGTTATGTAGCTCTGTGTTGTGTTATGTAGCTCTATTTTCTGTTATGTAGCTCTGTGTTGTGTTATGTAGCTCTGTGTTGTGTTATGTAGCTTTATTTTCTGTTATGTAGCTCTGTAGCTCTGTGTTGTGTTATGTAGCTCTATGTTCTGTTATGTAGCTCTGTGTTGTGTTATGTAGCTCTATGTTCTGTTATGTAGCTCTATGTACTGTTATGTAGCTCTGTGTTGTGTTATGTAGCTCTGTGTTGTGTTATGTAGCTCTGTACTGTGTTATGTAGCTCTATGTTCTGTTATGTAGCTCTGTGTTGTGTTGTGTTATGTAGCTCTATGTTCTGTTATGTAGCTCTGTGTTGTGTTATGTAGCTCTGTTTTGTTATGTAGCTCTGTGTTGTGTTATGTAGCTCTATGTTCTGTTATGTAGCTCTGTGTTGTGTTATGTAGCTCTATGTTCTGTTATGTAGCTCTATGTTTTGTTATGTAGCTCTATGTTGTGTTATGTAGCTCTGTGTTGTGTTATGTAGCTCTGTGTTGTGTTATGTAGCTCTATGTTGTGTTATGTAGCTCTATTTTCTGTTATGTAGCTCTGTGTTGTGTTATGTAGCTCTGTGGTGTGTTATGCAGCTCTGTGTTGTTATGTAGCTCTGTGTTGTGTTGTGTAGCTCTATGTTCTGTTATGCAGCTCTGTGTTGTGTTATGTAGCTCTGTGTTGTTATGTAGCTCTATGTTCTGTTATATAGCTCTATGTTATCAAATCAAAATCAAATCAAATTGTATGTGACATAAAATTTGATTTGATTTAATTTTGATTTGATTTATGTAGCTCTATTTTCTGTTATGTAGCTCTGTGTTGTGTTATGTAGCTCTGTGTTGCGTTATGTAGCTCTTTTTCTGTTATGTAGCTCTGTGTTGTGTTATGTAGCGCTATTTTCTGTTATGTAGCTCTGTGTTGTGTTATGTAGCTCTATTTTCTGTTATGTAGCTCTGTGTTGTGTTATGTAGCTCTGTGTTGTGTTATGTAGCTCTACATTCTGTTATGTAGCTCTATGTACTGTTATGTAGCTCTGTCTTGTGTTATGTAGCTCTGTGTTGTGTTATGTAGCTCTGTGTTGTGTGAGCAGCTCTGTGTTGTTTTATGCAGTTCTGTGTTGTGTTATGTAGCTCTATTTTCTGTTATGTAGCTCTATGTTCTGTTATGTAGCTCTGTGTTGTGTTATGTAGCTCTTAGTTGTGTTATGTAGCTCTTTTTCTGTTATGTAGCACTGTGTTGTGTAATGTAGCTCTGTGTTGTGTTATGTAGCTCTATTTTCTGTTATGTAGCTCTGTGTTTAGTTATTTAGCTCTGTGTTGAGTTATGTCGCTATGTTTTGTTTTATGTAGCTCTATGTTCTGTTATGCAACTCTGTGTTGTTTTATGTAGCTCTGTGTTGTGTTATGCAGCTCTGTGTTGTGTTATGTAGCTTTATTTTCTGTTATGTAGCACTGTGTTGTGTAATGTAGCTCTGTGTTGTGTTATGTAGCTCTATTTTCTGTTATGTAGCTCTGTGTTTAGTTATTTAGCTCTGTGTTGAGTTATGTCGCTATGTTTTGTTTTATGTAGCTCTATGTTCTGTTATGCAACTCTGTGTTGTTTTATGTAGCTCTGTGTTGTGTTATGCAGCTCTGTGTTGTGTTATGTAGCTCTTTTTTCTGTTATGTAGCTCTGTGTTGTATTATGTAGCTCTTAGTTGTGTTATGTAGATCTTTTTCTGTTATGTAGCTCTGTGTTGTATTATGTAGCTCTTAGTTGTGTTATGTAGATCTTTTTTCTGTTATGTAGCAATGTGTTGTGTTATGCAGCTCTGTGTTTTGTTATGTCGCTGTGTGTTGTGTTATGTAGCTCTATTTTCTGTTATGTAGCTCTGTGTTGTGTTATGTAGCTCTAAGTTGTGTTATGTAGCTCTGTGTTGTGCTATGCAGCTCTTTTTTTGTTATGTAGCTCTATGTTCTGTTATGTAGCTCTCTTTTGTGTTATGTAGCTCTGTGTTGTGTTATGTAGCTCTATGTTCTGTTATGTAGCTCTGTGTTGTGTTATGCAGCTCTGTGTTGTGCTATGTAGCTCTATGTTCTGTTATGTAGCTCTTTGTTGTGTTATGCAGCTCTGTGTTTTGTTATATAGCTTTATTTTCTGTTATGTAGCTCTGTGTTGTGTTATGTAGCTCTATGTTCTGTTATGTAGCTCTGTGTTGTGTTTTGCAGCTCTGTGTTTTATGTAGCTATGTGTTGTGTTACGTAGCTCTATTTTCTGTTATGTAGCTCTGTGTTGTGTTATGTAGCTCTGTGTTGTGTTATGTAGCTCTGTGTTGTGTTATTTCATGTCACCAGATCCAAAGACGTCTTATACAATTGTATGCTTTTAAATTTTGGAAAAGAATTACATATGACTGAAAAAGTGTTCCAATACGACTGTCTATATTATGTACTCAGTCTTCTTATCAGTGAACTCCAATAGGAATAGGACTTGGATGCCTTTCCCAACTAGATGGCTTTCATTTACAATAACAGCATTTAGCAGGTGCCTTTTACAGAGCGAAATACTAAAGTACTTTGAAGTCTCTATTAATGAATCAACAGTAGGTTGCAAACTTAAGATTCCATCAGCCTAAAATCTGTTAAGAAATAATTATAGCACCATTTTTTAAGCCTAAAGTCATAAAACAAACAGGGAAAATATGTGCTAGTTTAAGTGTTTCAGGAAGAGTTGAAGGAAAAGTTCATTCCACCACCTTAATGCCAGAACAGAAAATAATCTTGATGCACACCTACCCCTTTCCCTGAGAGATGGTGGGACTTTCCATTATTAACACATTTTTATGCATACATGTAGAGCCCTGTTAAATTAGGGTCTAATAATTATTTGGTTTTTATTTTCTTTTACACTACAGAGTTCAAACTTGTTCATTTAAAAAAAATATATATATATAACTAAGGAAAAAACTGTTATAAAAATTGTTGTTTAAAGAATAAGGTGTTTTCTGACTGACCTCTGAGGTCAGAGGTGAGAGGGGAGGGAGGAAGTGAAGTGTCAGAGAGAAGGACGACACGAGGAGTCCGGAAAAAAAAAAGGGGGTGCGCTAATCGTTCGGTGCAGGTGAAAAGTCTGACTACTGGGTTGTGGACTATATACAGGAACACTGAACAGAGAAAAGACTGTTTAGAAACAATGTGGATGAACTCTATGTAGAGAGTGAGTTTAAGAGTGATGGGACTCAGGTGCACGCGTTAATGTGAAGAACAAACCTGACGCAGTTATCTTAATCACAGGACTACGTTAGCTTCACGTGAGTCGTACATTTTGCAAAGTCATAAAGTTTGACTGTACAAACGTTGTGGAACGATTTGCAACGCGAATGGTCCTGCAGTGAGTGAACAACGGAGACGGTGAAGGCCGCGCGATTTTTCCGGAGAGACCGAGGACACGTGGTGGCCTATGCTGCATCTCTGCCATGTTCAAATCATCGGATGTATGATTCGCACAGTGCGTGTTCGTGGATAAACACAAGGGAAAACTGAATCGAGTGAACGGATAATCCAAGTGTGTGTTTCGTGTACAAGTTTCACTGTTCCATTGGATTTCGTGAGTACTAGCCACTGCACACACTTTCACATGAGCTCCAACGTGGCGCCAACCAGAGACTTAAATCCCAGCTGGGTACTATTTCTTTTGTGGGGTTTTCTTTTCTTTTGTCTTCTTTAAATTTGTTTGTGTTAATAAATGTTTGTCCATACAATATATTCTCAAGTTATTTCTGAATGAAGAGAATGTCTAAAAGAAACACTGAAGTCTGAAGCCCGAGGTTAATAACAGTATTTTGGGGTTACTTTGGTAGCAAACAAATTACACCAAGTAAATTTAGATGTGCCTCTCACGTGTAAAATTACCCTAGACATAATTTGAGCCAGTGAATCAGTGAGAGGGCTACATTTGTGGGGGCTCGTCCGGGATCTCAGATCACTGTGTTGTTTTTTTTCTTCTTTCTTGGTATATTATTTGAAGGGCAAAACCTGTAAAGTCATTGTTTGTTTGATGCATGTCATTTTCTTTTGTTGAATAAGTGGGCAAGACAGTGAAGGTTGAGCAGTTATTATTCTTTTAAGTTTACCTAAAGATACAGATGAGCAATATGGATGTAAATAAGGTCATCGCGTGGTGTAGTGAAAAAAATGTTCAGCTTGAAAACGCCCTCATTTTGAGCAATGTACCTTTGGATTGTGAAGATATGATGGTGTACAATGTGCTTGATACAGTCGAAGGTATGGGTAAATGTAAAGTGCGTGGGCGTCGTCCTGATCCGACTGAGCAGCAGCATTTTGTTTTGATAGAAACTGCTAGGAAGGTTTCTGAGATACCTCTCCCTGCTGAAATTGGAGGATCTGATGTAGGTACTTGGTATACCCAGATTGTAAATGTCACAACTCAGACACCTGAACAAAATAGGGGGGATGAGTTTCATACTAAACTGTTTTCTTTTCTAGAGAAAGAGGGTAAATCTTTAGCTGATGTTCAGAGTATGGTTTCTCCTTCACTTAGCCTGAGCACTGAGCTTGTTGGTGCCATTAACTCTTTGGTTCAGAAGTGTAATGTGGCTACGCCTGCTGAGGGCCCAAGCTATAGGAAACTGCGTACGTTTTCCGGGATAACACCTACACCCAGTGGTGAGGATGAGTATGAAGCATGGGCTGAACAGACCACTCACATTCTTGAAGAGTGGCAGTGTTCTGACAACATTAAGAAACAACGACTTGTTGAGTGTCTAAGGGGTCCTGCAGCCGATATAGTGAGATTTGAAAAGATGACAAATCCAACAGCTTCCTCCGGTGATTATCTCAGTGCATTAGAGACAGCCTTTGGTACCACGGAAAGTGCTGCAGATCTAATGGTGAGGTTTAGAGTACTTTTCAGCATGAGAGTGAAAACTCTCAGCATACATATTGAGGTTGGATAAATTGCTGCACAGTGTTTTACGTAAAAGAGGCATTAAACTCTCCGAAATGAATCAGCTTCGTATGCAGCAGATAATCAGAGGAGCACTTCCAACTGACATGGTAGCTTTACGGTTCAGGATGACACACAAGCTATGTGACCCATTTTCTTTCACGGATCTTTTGAAAGAGGTCAGAGAAGAAGAGAATATGATGCACAGCAGGAACTCAGTTCAGGTCAACGTGGCTTTGTCTGCTGCCTCCTCTGTCAAGAGTGAGACCTCGGTTAAAGAAAATCCTACTGAGTCTGAGATTGAGAGACTAAAGAAGGAAGTTAGGGGTTAAAGAGTGAGATGTCTCGTTATTGACTGCAACAACTGAAACTGTAACTCATGGTTCTTCTGAAAACCATAGCTCAGCAACTGTTGAGAGACGATCAACAAACAGAGCAGGGGGTAGCACAAACTATTTCTGCTATAGGTGTGGCGAAGACGGGCACTTAAAGCGGAATTGCGTGAATGAGGAAAATTTGAGAAAAGTGAATGAACGCTTCATTAAACTCAAACGCCAGACGGGAAACTTCCCGGGGCTCGGTAGAGGAACGGACTGATGCTCGGTAAGAAACGTTCCAACAAGTGCAAGCAAGTAAAAATTGGAAAGGCTGTTCTCCCAGCAGGGCTAGTTGGTCCTAGCTCTATCCTTCCCATTCAGATAGAAGGAATTTATGCCAAAGCCTTGCTTGACAGTGGGTCGCAAGTCACTCTGCTATACAGATCCTTTTATAACAAGTATCTTAAGCACCTGCCCTTAACGCCAATTGAGAATTTGGAAATATGGGGTCTAAGTTCCCAGCAGTATCCATATGACGGCTGTGTGTCGCTAAGGCTTGAATTTCCAGGGTCTGTAGCTGGAGTGGTTGAGACCATTGATGCGCTCGTGTTGGTTTGTCCTGATCCGGCTGTGAGAGGTGAAGTGAATATTTTGGTGGGAACAAACACCTCTGTGGTGAAAAGACTCGTTGAGGCATGTAAAAAGAAGATGGGGAATGATTTTCTTCATACCTTGACAGTGCATCCTGAAATCAAAGATGCATACGAACGGGTCGTTGCTGGTGCTGATGGTAAAGTTGACAACAGTCAAGGTACTGTGTGGTTTCCGGGGTTTAAGCCTGTGAAAATCTGTCCAGGTGAAAGTAGGCGAATTAGAGGAATCTTAAGATACCCAGGAGAGCTTTCTGCTAAAACATTCTTGGTGGATCAGCCCGAAGAGTTCTGTTTTCCAGAAGAGCTACTGGTAAGAGCAGAAGTGCAACCTGCTACAGCTGCACACTCTAAAAGACTTGGGGTCACAGTCAGAAATGTCTCCAGTCGCCCTGTCACTTTGAAACGAGGTATGCATTGCCCATGTGTTTCCAGTTGATGTTGTACACTCTGTTTCTTCATCTAAAGGAAGTAGCGCTGAAAAAGAATTGACTCTGGACTCTTTTGAATTTGGTGATTCTCCAGTACCTGAGGAGTGGAAAAGAAAGCTGGCTAAAGAGATGCTAAAAGGAAAGATGTTTTCTCCTGTAGTGAGTTCGATGTAGGTTGTTGAAAAGCACCCAACATAACATTAGGGTTAACGATGATAGACCTTTTCGTGAAAGATCAAGACGACTTGCTCCAGCTGACATTGAAGATGTCAGACAACACTTGGAGAAGTTAAAGGAAGCTGGTATTATCTCCGAGTCCCGCAGTCCTTATGCCTCGCCGATTGTGGTAGTGAGGAAAAGAACGGGCAGGTAAGGATGTGCGTGGACTACAGAACCCTGAATCGTCGCACCATCCCAGACCAATACACAGTCCCCAGAATTGAAGATGCTCTAGCCTGTCTGAATGGAAGTCAGTGGTTCAGTGTATTAGATCTCAGAAGTGGATACTATCAGATTCCACTGTGTGAAGCTGACAAAGAAAAGACAGCTTTTATCTGTCCAGTGGGGTTCTATCAATTTCAAAGGATGCCTCAGGGCATTTCTGGGGCTCCTGCGACCTTTCAAAGGGTCATGGAAAAGACGGTTGGTGATATGAACCTGTTGGAAGTGTTGGTATATTTGGATGACATCATTATTTTTGGAAGGACTCTGGAGGAACATGAGCAACGGCTCCTCAAAGTGATTGACCGTTTGCAAGGTGAAGGACTCAAATTGTCGTTAGACAAGTGCATCTTCTGTCAGCCTTCTGTTACTTACGTTGGTCACATTGTCTCTCAGGAAGGTGTGTCAACTGATCCCTCTAAGATAGAAGCAGTAAAGTCCTGGCCCAGACCGCAGAATGTTTCTGAACTTCGCTCTTTCTTAGGGTTCAGTGGTTATTACAGAAGGTTCGTAAAGGACTATTCTAAAGTATCTCACCCCTTGAACCAGTTGCTGCAGGGTTGTTTGCCAAACAAAAACCTGAAAAAGACCAGAATTGAAAATCCTGAAAAGGTATTTTACAAAGCATCAGACCCCTTTGGAACTAGGTGGAATGAAAGTTGTGAAACTGCGTTCAAGGAGTTGAAGGAAAGGCTTACCCAAGCTCCTGTGTTGGCGTTCGCAGATCCCAAGCTACCGTATGTGTTACATGTAGACGCATGTTGCGAAGGTTTGGGAGGGGTGTTGTATCAAGATCAGGGTCAGGGACTGCGTCCTGTAGCATTTATCAGCAGAAGCCTTACACCTTCAGAAAAGAACTATCCTGTGCACAAACTTGAATTTTTGGCTCTAAAATGGGCTGTGGTAGACAAACTACATGACTATCTCTATGGGGCAAAGTTTGAGGTACAGACTGATAATAATCCGTTAACATATGTGTTGACCACTGCTAAACTAGACGCTGCAGGGCATAGGTGGTTGGCAGCTTTGTCATCATATGATTTCAGTCTGAAATATAGGCCTGGGAACCAAAACATAGATGCTGATGCTTTATCCCGCCGTCTTCACCCCAGAAAGGAAGAAGAGAATAGATGGGCAAACCTATCATCTTCTGGTGCTAAAGCCTTGTGCAACTTTCAAATGTTGGGTAATTCTGGTAAATTTGGGAACTGTAGCAGGGTTATTACTTTCTTGGGTGGGTCTCCAAAATCTGTCCCTGTAGCTTACTGTAATCCAGCTACCTTAGACCTTGCTCTTACTCCTAAAATGAGTTCCTCTGATCTGTCATGTGTTCAGCAGGATGATCCTTGTTTTGGTGAAGTGTGGAGGGCTTTTAAGGAAGGAGATCCAAGCAGGGTTAATAAGGGCATCCATAAGGACCTTCCCCTTGTCATGAGAGAGTGGGAAAGGTTAGAGATGGAGGATGGGGTGATGTTTCGTTGCACACAAGTTCCAAATAAACCCAGACGAAAACAGTTGCTACTGCCGCAGAAATTTCAAGTGACCGTTCTCAAGTCATTGCATGATGACTCTGGGCACTTAGGGTTTGATAAAACCTATGGGTTCATTAGAGAGAGGTTTTATTGGCCTCGGATGAAGACCGGCGTGGAGCGGTATTGTCAGACATGTGCTCGGTGTGTCCAGAGGAAGACACTGCCTAAAACAGTTGCACCATTATCACACATGACTAGCAGTGGCCCAATGGACTTAGTGTGTATGGATTTTCTATCTATTGAACCTGACTCCAGTAACACCTGTAATGTTCTTGTCATCACTGATCATTACACCAGATACGCGCAGGTTTTTCCCACCAAGGACCAGAAGGCGTCCACTGTAGCTAAAGTATTGTGGGAGAAGTATTTTATGCACTATGGACTGCCGAGACGCATGCACTCAGATCAAGGGAGAGATTTTGAGAGTCGGCTCATACATGAGTTGTTGAATATGTTGGGGGTTCAGAAGTCCAGAACGACTCCATATCATCCCCAGGGGGACCCGCAACCAGAGCGGTTTAATCGAACGCTGCTGGACATGTTGGGGACCCTAGATCCAAAACAAAAGCAACATTGGAGCCGACATTGCCCATCTTGTGCACGTTTATAACTGCAGCCAGAATGAAGCCACAGGGTTCTCCATACTTCCTAATGTTTGGACGGAAGCCAGATTGCCTATTGATCTAAATTTTGGTGTTTCTAGCGATGGTACCTCTACTAAGTCTTACCAGCGGTATGTTAAGAACATGCAGAGAGAATTAAAGGCTGCCTTTCAACTGGCTGAGGCCGCTGCTGAAAAAAAGAATGATGGTAATAAAAGGAGGTATGACCAGAGAATTCACTACTCACATCTTACTCCAGGTGATCGAGTTCTAATAAGGAATTTGGGCCTGCAAGGGAAGCATAAATTGGCAGATAGATGGGGTTCTGTGCCATACATTGTCCAAAGTCAGATGCCAAACTTACCTGTGTTTCGGTTGAAGCCTGAATTCGGTGATGGGCCGGTCAAGATTCTCCATCGTAATCATCTTCTTCCTATTGGTCAAAAACTGAGACAGCAGCCTACGGCTGATGATGTTCTGGAGCCCAAGAGAAGGGTTTTGAGAAACCGAAGGCAAACAGAGCAAAATACGAACTTGAGACCTGAGGCTGGTAGTGCAATTAAGATACAGGAAGAGCAAACCACAGATATTCAGAGTTCTGATTCAGATAGCGATGACTATGTTTATGAAACTCCGATTTATATGCCTGAAGAACCTTCTCTGTTTCCTGAGAAAGAACTTTTTCAGACAGATGTTGATGTTCATGATAGTGTTGAGCTTTCTGATGATATGGTTGAAGTTGCTGATGCATCTAGAGAGTCTGATCTAGGTCCTTTACCTGAGAAACCTACTGATGATTTGCAGAATGTAGTTAAAGTTCCAGATATCTGTAATGATGTTGATGTACAAGAGCTCTCAGAGGAGCAAGTGAGTGTAACAAATCCAGAGGTTACTATTGAAGTGGATGAAAAGAATAGAAGGCCGCAGAGGATAAGAACAGTTCCTAAGCGTTTTACTTATGATACTTTTGGGGAGCCAAAGTTTGAACCTAACCTTGCTCAAGTAAAAGCTTCAAGTCCTGTTAGATACTGTTCTACTGTATTTTTATGGATGAATATGCCTTCATGTAGAAATTCCTGTCCGGTTAGACAAACTGTACTATCTTAAATGTGGTCATTACCTGTGCAGATGGTTCTCTAGTGACAGTGTCTTATTTTATGTATGTGTTTCTTTTTGAAAATGTTACGATGAATGTATGCTGATGTCACAGTGTGTTACTTTAGTAATGGGACATAACTTTTGTTTCGCTATTCCTTTCCCTCGTTATGAGGACATAACGAATTGTGGTGGGGGGAGAGTGTAGAGCCCTGTTAAATTAGGGTCTAATAATTATTTGGTTTTATTTTCTTTTACACTACAGAGTTCAAACTTGTTCATTTAAAAAATATATATATATAACTAAGGAAAAAACTGTTATAAAAATTGTTGTTTAAAGAATAAGGTGTTTTCTGACTGACCTCTGAGGTCAGAGGTGAGAGGGGAGGGAGGAAGTGAAGTGTCAGAGAGAAGGACGACACGAGGAGTCCGGAAAAAAAAAAGGGGGTGCGCTAATCGTTCGGTGCAGGTGAAAGTCTGACTACTGGGTTGTGGACTATATACAGGAACACTGAACAGAGAAAAGACTGTTTAGAAACAATGTGGATGAACTCTATGTAGAGAGTGTGAGTTTAAGAGTGATGGGACTCAGGTGCACGCGTTAATGTGAAGAACAAACCTGACGCAGTTATCTTAATCACAGGACTACGTTAGCTTCACGTGAGTCGTACATTTTGCAAAGTCATAAAGTTTGACTGTACAAACGTTGTGGAACGATTTGCAACGCGAATGGTCCTGCAGTGAGTGAACAACGGAGACGGTGAAGGCCGCGATTTTTCCGGAGAGACCGAGGACACGTGGTGGCCTATGCTGCATCTCTGCCATGTTCAAATCATCGGATGTATGATTCGCACAGTGCGTGTTCGTGGATAAACACAAGGGAAAACTGAATCGAGTGAACGGATAATCCAAGTGTGTGTTTCGTGTACAAGTTTCACTGTTCCATTGGATTTCGTGAGTACTAGCCACTGCACACACTTTCACATGAGCTCCAACGTAGCGCGCCAACCAGAGACTTAAATCCCAGCTGGGTACTATTTCTTTTGTGGGGTTTTCTTTTCTTTTGTCTTCTTTAAATTTGTTTGTGTTAATAAATGTTTGTCCATACAATATATTCTCAAGTTATTTCTGAATGAAGAGAATGTCTAAAAGAAACACTGAAGTCTGAAGCCCGAGGTTAATAACAGTATTTTGGGGTTACTTTGGTAGCAAACAAATTACACCAAGTAAATTTAGATGTGCCTCTCACGTGTAAAATTACCCTAGACATAATTTGAGCCAGTGAATCAGTGAGAGGGCTACATACAATTTATGAATTAATTTGTTGATGTCCAGGTTGCTTGCATCATTTGAGCGTCTAACTCATTTCATGAATTGATAAATCTTTTCATCCATCCTCAGTGCAAAAGCTACACCATGTATGACTTTGCATTTAGCATTCGGGCCACGTCTACACTGATCCGGATACAATTAAAAACGCTGTTTTCATAAAAAAAAAAAAAAATGTCTCAATTGTATCCACTGAAGAGCATTTTCAAAAATAGTTTTGTTTTTTGTTTTTTGTGGATTAAAGACCAAAACAGAGAGGAAAATATCCGTCTTCAAACGAAAACGTGTGCACTCGTAGCTGGAACCCCCCCAGATCCGATATCAATAAGAAATGTGATTTATGAATAAATTAGTTGATTTCCAAAAAAAAAATATATATATATAAACATGCTCCTAAAGAACCCATACATTTTTTATCAATTGTTTTTTCCATTAAAGAAATTGGAACCTGATTATTATTTTAAAGGTCCACGAAGAAATTTATTTGTTTTGAAGAAGTAATATGGTTTAAAATTATATAAAATAATCTATTTATCCCTTTTTGGTGTGGAAAGAGACAAAATATCCTTATTATTTCTGTGATTTCTGTCAATATAACTGATTTCTTACTTTTACTTATTCTGCTGCTTGAATGTTGAAACATTACGCAAGTAATCATTCTGTATTTGTATTTCTTACGGACATAAAAATAGAAAAAATTAAAATAAACCCCACAAAAAACTAGGCCTTTCAGCCAGACATGTCTCAGGTTGTCCACAAATTATGATCAACGTTGCTATTCTTAACAAACAATGAAGCTATTAGAGAAAGACAAACCTCTAGTTTATTGCTCACAATATGATTCGGAGACAGTCAGGGAAAAAAAGAAAGTAAAACTGACCCTCATGTGTACAGACAAAATATAGCCAAAAAAAACCCGATTCCAGAATGAAGACCACACATGAGTGATTTTGGTGTTTAACAGAGTTTAGTGGCCGTACCAAAGTGTTGACAAGCTGGACGAGAGACAAATATTAGCTGTGTGTCATACGCACTCACGCATGCATGTGGCTCAACGACTGAATGTGTGTTTTCATGACTCTCCCGGGACATTATAAAGTCCTCGCTGAGGGTTAGGCAACGTCTCATTAGCCAAAGTGTAGCTTTAATGGAGTGCATATCATTATGAGGGAACTCATGGGAGGTGGTTGTGTCCTGCCAACCCCAACACACACACACACACACACACACACACACACACACACACACACAGGCTCTGTTGAAAAGGTCTAGTCCTGCAGCAGCTCTCATGTGAATGGGACAAAATGACTCTTTACAGAACGGCTAAGGAGAAAGCAAGACAAGGAGAGAGAGAAAGGGAAAGAAAAAGAAAGAGGGAGAGAGAGAGAGACATGAGGTATGTAGGCCATTTCCCATGAACATGTGCCAGGTTCTGTGGGTCTAATCCTTTGGGAGAAACAGGCCCACTGTGTTTCAGGACTCTGCTTAAGTAACAAGAAATTCTTGCCTCATTCTCTAATGGGGGGTGAACGAGCTCGGGTTGTTTTCGGCCTTTTCCCGAATGCTGCCGCCGCAGATTTGATTTCTAGAGGACTGCCTGTGAAGCAAAGATGACGCCTGCAAAGTTTTGTACAAAAATAAAAAAACGGTATTGTGAGCGTACAGTACAAGCGGACGCTCTACAGTCGGACTAATTACATGCACTTGATTAGACATTTTCAAAATGTTTTATAAGCATACACTGTTATAGAGATTCACTCATAAAGTCTGAGTAAATGTACTTCATTACTGTATTTAAGTCAGGCAACATTATCATTTTACTCTCTTGCGTATCAAAAATATAAGCAACTTTTATTCTCTAATCAATTACTATATTTTAATTACACAATAATCGACATCAATTACATTTAACTTTTTACTCCACTATATTTTAATTACACAATAATCATTTTGCACCTCTGTTGAAGACGTCACTCCGCTACACACATCTGCTGCCTGTGTGCGATGTTTGAGCACCGCTGGCCTCATTTTCAGTCCAAAACGAGCTCAATTCCAAAAACTTTGAGGACCGGCTTGTAGTCGAATAAAAATATCGCCCACTCTGAGACTGAGAGCTGCATCACATCACATCACATCACATCACATCACATCACATCACATCACCTCACCACATCACATCACATCACCTCACCTCACATCACACCACATCACATCACCTTACATCACCTTACATCACATCACATCACCTCACATCATCACATCACCACATCACCTCACATCACATTACCTAACATCACATCACCTCACCACATCACATCACATCACATTACCCAACATCACCTCACCTCACCTCACATCACATTACCTAGCATCACATCACATCACCTCACATCACATTACCTAGCATCACCTCACATCACATCACATCACATCACATTACCTAGCATCACATCACATCACATTACCTAGCATCACCTCACATCACATTACATCACATCACCACATCACCTCATATCACATCACCTCACATTACATCACATTACATCACCTCATATCACATCACCTCACCGCACCTTACATCACATTACATTACATCACCTCACATCACACCACATCACATCACATCACCTCACCTCACCTCACATCACATCACCTCACATCACATTACCTAACATCACCTCGCATCACCTTACCTCACATCCCCTCACCTCTCATCACCTCTCATCACATCACCTCACATCACATCACATTACACCACATCACATCACATCACACCTCACCTCACAATACATCACATTACCTCACCTCACATCACATCACCTCACCTCACATCACATCGATTTCTTTATGATTTCTTTATTTTACAATTCATTTCATACCTATTCATCATTTTATGTGCAATAGTTTACATATATGACACCTCTGTGTAATATAACCAGAGTTTTCATTGATGTTTGTTCATTTCTGAGTGCAGCATCTCCAAGACTAAAGCGAGCGCTGTTTACATTTCATGACACTTCCCATAGCTACAGAAAGAGATATACAGTAGCTAGCTGTAAATTGCGTGTAAGTATGGCAGGAGTTTCTGGACGTTTACAAGCAAATTACAGAACAGGAAAAAGAGGAGTTTCCATATTTAATGTTATATTATTTTCTAGATAATAAAGATGGTTCAGGGGTAGCATGGTAGTGATACGTACAGTACATTATGATGATGAATGATTCGGTTTGTGTGTGACCTGGCATGTGAAGCCTTCGTACAATATCTGTTCGCTTTACAATTACTTAATGTAGTAGTAGTGAAAGTGGATGAACAGTTTTGCTTAAGCAGTGTCCAACACTGAACTGTAGACATCAACAATGACCAAACTGAAATGAATGAAAGTTCGGTACCACCCAGGTGAGGATGGGTTCCATTTTGAGTCTGGTTCCTCTTAAGGTTTCTTCCTTATGCCATCTCAGGGAGTTTTTCCTTCACCACAGTCACCACTGACTCACTCAATAAGTATAAACTTACAATTATCACTCACAATTTAATTATTATTATTATTACTCTTAAAATGTTTTCGTAAATTAAACAGTAGTAAACCTGAAATGCTAATCATGTGCACAAAAATCGTATCTTTCTAAAATAGATATGGGTCTACCCCATAAACTCCTACTCATGTTACAGTTGGTGCAACTGAGCTGCACAAATGGTGCACTTACTACACCTCCTACAATAGACCACATATCTCTTCCTGTTAAAGCGCATTGAATATAAAATCCTGCTATTCGTTTATAAGGCATTACATAACCTGGCTCCTTCATATTTATCTGACCTACTTTTAACATAAACTCCTTTTAGAGAACTCTTAGATCAATGTCTTCATCCAACTTAGTTTTCCCTTGTGTGCTGTTTACATCTATTGAATGAAAGAAGTGATCTATCTATCACAAATTGTAAAGTGAGAAAAAAGAATAAAACGTGTTTATAAACACACAAGCCATCAGATGCTTTTGCATTTGATACTTTCTTTTGGCAGGTTGCTAAAGGCAGAAAGCGTCGATTTGGCAAAGCTCACAGACTCCGTTCAGATCAAAGCGAGGACTTGAAGCCTCTTGAAGTGGTTACACTTCATTTTTACTTTTATAGTTGTTTTCATGTGTGTGTTTTTCACACTGTTACACAAGCTGAGACTCCAAGACTGCTTTTCAAAGATGGTAATCAAGGTCTGTCTTGAAAACAATTAAGGCTTGATATACAAGTGAGCATTGACAACAGAAAAAGAAAAAGGCAACAAACGATGGTGAAACAAGCCAACTATGTCCTTTGGTGTGTATAAGTTTGTTGGTTTGTTGATCTCCAGTGGAAGCATGGAGTTTATTAATGGAGCTCTGCATATTATGATATTGATGAGAATTTTTAATATTTTTTCATTTGCACGTCATTTTGCAGACGTCCTTATCCAGAGCGACTTACATTTTGTCATTTTATACAATTGAGCAGTTGAGGGTTAAGGGCCTTGCTTAAGGGCCCATTAGTGGCACCTTGGTGGTGCTGGGATTTGATCCTACGACCTTTTAATCAGAAGTCAAAAATCTTAACCCATGAGCTACCCTGTTTCTATCACTGCGGTGTCCTTGAGCAAGGTCATTAACCCCCAACTGCTTGGGTGTAAATCACTCTGGATAAGGACGTCTGCCAAATGACGTAAATGCAAATGAACAAATATTACAAAATCTCATCAATATAATAATATATTGACCAACAAACCAAAAAGTGGTATATGCTCAAAAGTGTTATATGACTTATATAAACATTGTTTTATATTACTAGCGATATCTTAGAGTCCACTATGTGCTTATTTCCTATGAGTGAATTTAAGAAATGTAATGCTTATCAGCAAAAGGGGGGTCAAGGAACCGAGCGGTTTAGCTCTTGAACCCTTGCTGACCTCCTAATAAACTTAATGACACATGAGGAATGCAAATCATAGCAAAATGCGCACACAGAGGCATATTTAAGTCAAGCAGGATTAGAGGTCCGTCTAAACAATCGTGACGGCCGTGCTGTGACGGGCGTTCTTTTCTGCGTTCGCTCGTAACAGGAACACAAGATAAATCACAAGAGAACCTCAGTTATTACGTTTCATTGACGAAATAGCTGAAGAGTTTCGATGCAATGACGTTTGGATTTTCACTTCAGGTTTTGATGTTGCTGATTAAGTCCAGTCCTGCAGAGTTTTGTATTTTATTACAAAAAAAAAAAGCTTACTCTACAGATGTGCCTTATTAAAGTCACAGGTAGTTCAAGAATTTATTATTAAAGATAAATACACTATATAAACACCGTGGATATGGTGAGGGAAGACATGCAGGTAGTTGGTGTGAAAGAGGCAGATGTAGAGGACAGGGGGGTATGGAGACGGATGATCCGCTGTGGCGACCCCTAATGGGAGCAGACGAAAAAAGAAGAAGCAGACACTATATGAACACTGTATACACTTGTTTTGTATGCTGAAGAATTATTATTTTCTTTTCAGACTAAGTGACTCCAACATTGTAGAAGCATATCAATGCCCTGTCCACAAAGTGAGCTCCACGAAGACTTAAGGTGACAATAGATGACACGAATGAATTTGAGTGTCCTGCACAAAGCACTGAGCTCCACAACCCTAATGAAGGCCTAAGAGATGAACTGGAACTGGAGCTTCCTTGACATCTTCGATCTCAATGTTGCTCTTCTAGGACACTAATCCTCACTTCCGCGCACCAAAAATGTAAAGCCACCTCTGGGTCCCACTAATCTGAAATGTGTAAAATAGTGGAGGTCAGCTAATATGACCAAATGTATCTGCTATTTTTAGTTTAAAATGTTTCAAAGGAGGTGTACATGTACAGGAAAGTCCTTAGCTAGCTAAGCTAGCTTAAACTTTCAATGTTCAGTATCAACTCAGTATCAACTGTTGTCTTGTAAATAAATCAAACTGCTGCTTTCAAACTTTCTTTCTATCAAACACCACCATTTACCATCAAAAACCTATATATACACCAGCAAACACTAGTGCTCTCTATTAAACACCAATATATATGGTGAAACTCCAGTGTTCTCTATTAAACACCAACATGTACCGTGTACCAATAGACATAATCAAACACCATTTATTTCTTTTTAAAATCATTTACCATCAAACACCCACCATGTACCCTCAAACACCAATACACACATCACCAAACACCAATACACACATCACCAAACACCAGTATTCTCTATTAAACACCATTAACCATCAAACATCACAATACACAACACCAAACACTAGTGTTCTCTATTAAACACCTAAATTAACCATCAAACACCAATACCTATGATCAAACACCATTTCTTGTCCTTTAAACACTAAGATTAACCATTAAGCACCTCTCTGTTATTTAATAAATAGCTGTCTATGTAGCTAAAAAAATTAATGACTGAACAAACCTAGCAAGCTACTGACTGGGTTTGCTAGTCAACTAATATTACTGTATTTTTGTAGTTTTAGCTTCAACATACTTATCCAAAGTTGTCAGAAGCGTTCAAGGTTAGATTAGGCAACATTGCACGGCACATTGCAAAATGCTGTGCTTTCGGAATAAAATGTTAATTTTGCAGAACAAGAACAGCCGTTCTGTCTCTGATAAATGTGTCTCCTGCTCAGCCCAGATGCAAAAACTGTAAAAAAAAGCAGTCGAGACGTCTCTGATAAAACTAAAAGAGGCATGTCGAACACTAACAATGTGCGAGGGGATGATGATGTAAACAGCTCGCACTGAGGTCCTGCTCCTGTTGTTCAGTGAGAGGTGAGTGATTCATCGTCCTGGTGCAGTGCCAATGCAGATGTGTGAGTCCTTATCCACATATATACAAGCATTTTCTCTTTAAACTCTCATAAATCTATAAGCATTCGATGATAAGGTGAGAGAAGAAAGGATTAAATCTTCAGATGTCACAACCTTAATTTGATCTATGGGGATTGAAAGATTGAAAACATCAGCTTAATAAGGTGACAGAGTGATAGTGAATTTTGAGACTGAACTACATTATTCCTAAACCTCAGGCTAGTTCTGAACCGTCTCCAGTTAGCGGCTGGGAAAACTGAATGCATGGACCTTGTCAGTGTCCTGAATGTGACATTATAGTGTTGCTAGAGTTAAATGAATAACCAACAGTCTTTAATGATGCAAATTATAGCACGACCTAGAAGAAAACCATGAACAAGTCCCTGAGGAGGACCTATAAAAGGATATACAGTAGAACATACAGCAAAACCAGAGGTAGCAAAAGTGCACACATCTTTCTCTCGAGTAAAAGTACAGATACTGATGTATTAGAAGTAGATTGAAAAAGCAGCGCAATGACAGAAAACAGGTTGATGTGCTGAAAACGGCGCAATGAGAATAAAAAATCTTGATCATGTCACCAAACAGATTCAAACTAAAGTAACGATTCTGGTTTGAAAATGGATGAAGTTGAAAGTACAGATATTTGTGTAAAAATGTAATAAATGAAAGTAAAACGTGGTCCAAATAGATAGTGAAGTAAAATACTGATACCAGAAAATTCTATTTTAGTACAGTAACAAAGTATTTGTACTTCATTATTTCCCACCTCTGAACAGGACTTATAGTGAGACACATGTGCATGGACAAATACTGATACTTTATGTATGTTTATTATCAGTGAAACCAAACTCAAAATATTCTTGTCAATGTTTTGAAATATTTATGGTGATTTAAATGACTTAAATCATCAGGGCACCAAACCTTTGCTATGTTTTCACACGGACAGTTTTAATTGCCGGATCTGTGTGTCATGGCGGATTTTGGTGTTCAATTTGAGACTCTGTGCATCAGTAAAACAAAAGTTTTTTTCTTGATATCTGAGTAAAGAAAGAAAAGGAATTTGCATTAACGCGTTATTAAAATATATAAAGCTTTAGAAGGACTTATTCTGTAGCTAAACATTTAGCAACTTTTAGCAAATCATATAAGGTTTTAGAAGGACTTAATGCATGACTTATAGCAAGGCTTATAGCAAGTTTTAACAGGATTGAGTGTAGGATTATAGCAGGCTTTATATAAAGGACTTTTCTCTAAGTCTTAGTAGCTGCCTGGTCAGAATGGAAATGGTGGTGGTGGTTGATATTAGGATACTTTTTACTTTTGGATTTTTGGACAAACAGCCATAATTTTAGACAAATTGTGGGCAGTTACAAATAAATAAAATTTTGTATACATATCTTTATTTAAAACAGATGATGTAATAAAGTGATTTAGCTGAGTTTGAGGAACTGTCCAACTCACACACTACGCTAACACTGCTAAAATAAAACCCCAAAAACTCTCTTTAGACCACACTTAAACCGGAAATCTTCCAAAAACATCACCAGGCTGTTAAGACTATTTTGGATGTTCACAAAAAATAAATAAAATTCATACAGAGTTTTGTGTTTTATTACAAAGAAACCTTCTGGTAATTTAGTAGTATTCAGCCAGTTAAAAATTTGTGAAAGATATTGACTGCTTTCTCTCAGATATATATACATACTGTATAAATCCACTATAGAGACAAAAATATTTGCCAATCCAAATGTTCTTTCCCCCAAGAAACAGAATTCCAGATAAAGATGCAGAACTTAGGTTTCAAATATTCTAAAATGCTTTAGAATTACCTGCATGTTGTCACCCACCTGGGTCTACATTCCATTTCAACCATTTTGCCAAATGCCATAAAGTTAAATGCAAACGATTGAAACCAACTTTATTTCCAGGCTTCAATCCAGACTTCCCTCTTTCTCCTGTAATGAGTCTGAGTTGAGGCAAGGCTTATAACCATTAAGTTATGTCTAGGATGCTATCAGCAGGCATCTGTTTAAAAAAATGACCTAGTTCTAAAAGACTAGGAATTATTAAAGTTTTAAGGATGGGGTCTTGTGTGTCGGTTTAGAGAATTTGTGCTTTCAAATGTTCAGGGCGTCAGTTTTGTCACATGCTTTATTTTTTGTCTTATTGCCTTTAGAAGAAAGGGAACGATGATGGAAAAAGACTGGTTAAATGTTTGTGAAAATTGGAGCTACTTTCTTTGGTGGAGTAACAGGAAGTTAAAACTTCACATGTAGAGACAGAAATGTTGGTAAATATTACATCTACAAAATGTTTATTTCCTAATATATTTAACCTGAAATGAACCTGTATCCATTTAGTAAACTTGTTGTTCCATCATGTTCTGCACGCACCATGGAAAATGTGTCAAAATCCAAGGTATGACTGTGATACAAACCAGACAGTGACACAAAACAGCATGAAGGTGCAAGTGGCCAACAAGCGCAACATGATGCCGGAGATGAACAGGTTTTAAAGTAACAGCCCTGATGCTTATATGGTGCCGAATTGGCCTCAGGCTTTGGAATGCTTTCTGCAGCAGAACTACAACATATGGAACATGTACATGTTTGGCATCCATACTGGTCTTGCTGTTTGCTTCAGCATGACGTCAAATTCCTGTCAATTTGTGCGCTGCGTTTTACTCATACACGCAGGTTTTACACTGGCACATGTAGAGTCTGTGAGGGCTTGGATATGATACCAGTTTAATACTTTCTTTCTTAAGTATTTAGCATGTTCATGGTCCAAGATCACTTAGACCAAGTGTGTCTGGTTCATATAAGAGAAATCCTGCCGAAGGCAAAAAGACAGCATGGAATGTTTTTGGAATATATTTTGTAAAACATTTGAATGAATTTGAAATGTATGAATGAATAATTGAATGAATTTGGGAAGATTCTTCAGTAGAGCTCATTTAAACTACAACACTAACGTGCTCACCATTACAGATTAACAATCAACATTCAACACCAAACATCAATATATACACCAGCAAACAACAACAGCCTCTAAGAAACATCAACATTCACCATCAAACACCAACATGTACCATCAAACATCAATATACACACCAGTAAACACCAAAGGCCTCTAATAAACAGCAACATTAACCATTAAATACCAATACACATGATCAAACACCATGTTTCTTTCTATCAAACACCACCATTTACCATAAAAAACCTATATACACACCAGCAAACACTAATGCTCTCCATTAAACACCAAAAGTAACCATTAAACACCAATATACAGTCAAACACCAGTGTTCTCTATTAAACACCAACATGCACCATGTACATGTACATAGACATAATCAAACACCATTTATATCTTTTAAAAATCATTTACCATCAAACACCAACATTTACTATCAAACACCCACTATGTATCCCCAAACACCAGTATTCTCTAATAAACAGACCATTAACCATCATACATCACAATACACACAACTAAACACTAGTGTTCTCTATTAAACACCTAAATTAACCATCAAACACCAATATACATGGTCAAACAGTATTTTTTCTCTATTAAACCCGACCCTATACCATCAAACACCAATATACACACTAGTGAACACTAGTTTTCTCTAATCAACACCAAAACTAAACATCAAACACCAATACACATGCTCAAAAAACAATTTTCCTCTTTTAAACAGCAACATTTACCCACACACCAATACATATAATCAAACACCAGTGTTATCTATTGAACACCAACATGCACCATCAAACACCAAAACACATGGTCCAACTCCAGTGTTCTCTATTAAAATTCAACATGTGCCATTAAACACCAATAGACATAATCAAACACCATTTCTTTCTCTTTAAAACATTTACCCTCAAACACCAGTATACCCATGTGACCAAACACCAGTGTTCTTTATTAAACACCAACATTATCCATCAAACACCACAATACACACCACCCACCAAACACTAGTGTTCTCTATTAAACACCTAAATTAACCATCAAACACCAATAACTATAATCAAACACCATTTCTTCTCTTTTAAACACTAACATTAACACACGATCAAACATCAATGTTTTCTGCTAAAAACAACATTAACCATCAAGCACCAATACACTTGGCCAAACACCAGTGCCCTACTATTATAAACCCTCAATATTTACCATCAAACACCAAACACCCTTAAACACTAATATACACACCAAACACCAAACACGAGTGCTTCCTATTAAATAGCTATCAAACATCTTTTTTCTTTATTAAACACCAACATATACAGTCAAACACCACCATGTACCCTCAAACACTATTATACAACCCACCAAAACCTCAGTGTTCTCTATTGTGGGGTGTGGCGTAGGGAGAGCTCAGGAGTTAAGATGTTGGACTTCTAAACAGAAGGTTGTGAGTTTAAATCCCAGCACAATTAATCTGCCACTGATAGGCCCTTGAGCAAGGCCCTTAGCCCTCAACTGTGAATGAGATAAGTGTAATTCCCTCTTAATCAGCCATTTAAACAAAAGTACATTAACCATCAAACACCAATAAAACAACCAAACATTAGACCCTATTACACACAAATCCTAAACAACAACAGAAATATCTGTCAAACAGCAATGCACACACACACACACACACACCATCAGCACTAACAGACAGTGCTTACAGTTTAAATGATTCATCACCAACTAAGTGACTTTTGGCGTTTATGAGCTCATCTGCTTGGAAAAAACCCACATTTATACACCGATTTAATGCGATGCTCAAACGTCTGAAATAGTCTGCATTCTTTAGAAGACTCCTTGGGCGTGATTTATTTGATAAACAATGCTTTGAGACGAACAGCTTAGATGTTTTTGTGCACTGTTCAGACGTGTTTGTGAAGAGCAGTGGAGCACTGAGAAAAAGCAAGCTTCTTGGGAGCCCTTAAAAACAGTGTGCAGGCATTCTTAGCATTTTCTCCCGCTCTGCATCCGTTCACCAGGCATCTGTTCTTCATTTTCACATATGCATGAATAACCATGTCATAAACAACCCTGCCCTTAAAAACAGCGTCGAAAAAACAGACCATGGCGACATTTGGTGTGTCCTTCACCAGACGCTGTTTCTTCAGAAGAGTGGTGTTGTGTGCGATAAGCCATCTGAGGACTTTTTTCCTATTGGATTTCTATGTTTGTGTTTCTAAGACTCATCCCCTGAATAGCTGAGCCGTGTTTGTTGGTGTTACCGGATGCACACGCGAAGCCTAATCCCTTCTCACAACAAGAGCACCAGAGATGCTTGAAATCCGAGCTGGACCACCTCGGTTCAGGAAGATGCTTTTCATGTAGCTTATATTTGTGACTAGGGGAGCATCTTCATGGCTTCCAAATAAGCACTACATTAAGGTTCATTCTTTAGCCTTTCTGTCCTCTGAGTATAAATTCCCAAACCTTGTAACTCCCATCTGGTGACTTGACCTGCCGAACATTGCCGCTGAAATGCTCCGTATCCATCATGGCCTTTTCTTGGCAACCTGTTCAGACTTACAGTGGGGTAAAAAAAAAACTCGGGTCTTTCGTGCCTAGAAATAGTTGATAAATACTCGATTTCAAGCTCCCCTGCAGCCTGCCAAGAATCAGGGGCAGTGCAGTTCAGAGTCCCTGAGGGAAGTGTTGCTATGCAGACTGTGTGTGATTGTACCCACTGTCAAAGAACCCCATCACCCCTTTAAACACTGTGTAATAAGATGTTATAAACTAAAGATTAGGCTTTTTATTTTGTGTCGATTTTTTCAGGGTCAGTTTATGAGCAATATGTTGGACATAGACAATATAGTTTTGATTAGAGTTTTGTTTTTCAGGCCAGGACCAAAAAGACTTTCTGCTACCATGATAAGTGTATATTCCCAAATCTCACCCTCTAAATACTATCATTACATTTGACTGTGTACTTGTGAGGTTTGGGCAACCAATGTAGACAATATTGACCTTATATGTGGTCTCTCACTGGTTGGACTGGAGATTATGAATTCAAATCCCAACACTGCCAAGCTGCCACTGCTGGGCCCTTGAGCAAGGTCCTGAACCCTCACTTTAACATAATAAGTGGTGAAGTGAAGAACACTGGTAATCCCTTCATCATGGCACCTGTTAGTGGGTGGATTTATTTTTTAGGCAGCAAGTGAACATTTTGTCCTCAAAGTTGATGTTAGAAGCAGGAAAAATGGGCGAGCGTAAGGATTTGACAAATTGTGATGTCTAGATGACTGGGTCAGAGCATCTCCAAAACTGCAGCTCTTGTGGGATGTTCCTGGTCTGCAGTGGTCAGAATCTTTTAAAAGTGCTCCAAGGAAGGAACAGTGGTGAACCGGCGACAGGGTCGTGGGCGGCCGAGGCTCACGTGGGGAGCGAAGGCTGGTCCGTGTGGTCCGATCCAACAGACGAGCGCCTGTAGCTGCTGAAGAAGTTCATGCTGTTGATGCTCGACAGGTCACGACTGCTGTGACAGCAAAAGGGGACCAATACAATATTAGACGGGTGGTCATAATGTTATGGCTGATTGGTGTATGTATGTAATGAGATTATTGTTATTGAAGTTGCTCTGGATAAGGGGCGTCTACCGAATGTCATAGATAATATAGAATTCAAAACATTACTTAACTCCGTGGTTAAGGCTCTTGGTTACTGGTTGGGAGTTTAATACAATCGTGGGGCTCTTGAGCAAGGCCCTCAACCCTCAGTGCTCCAGGGATACTGTATCACTGTATCATATTTTGGAATTCTTCCTGGTTATCTGGTTTCCTCCTGGTTCTTGGGATTCTTCCCGGTCCTCTGGTTTCCTCCTGGTTCTTGGGATTCTTCCTGGTTCTCTGGTTTCCTCCTGGTTCCTGGAATTCTTCCTGGTTCTCTGGTTTCCTCACAGTGATTGGGATTCTTCCCAGTTCTCTGGTTTCCTTACAGTGATTGGGATTCTTCCCAGTTCTCTGGTTTCCTTACAGTGATTGGGATTCTTCCTGGTTCTCTGGTTTCCTCACAGTGATTGGGATTCTTCCAGGATCTTTATTGCTGATTAGTTGATTATAACATGCACAAGTGATTTCTTCCCAAAAAATATTGTTCTTTGCTTGATGATGACTTGTGTTGCAGGACTGCGCGTCTTATTGGTTCAGCATAGAAACAAAACGTCTTGCAATCTTACAGTGATGGAAAAAAAAATCAGAAGTAACAAAACTCATCAGGTAAAATCAAAGATTTTTGTTTCTCTTTCAAGATGTCACATGACAAAAAGTTAATTGCTTTCTTTTTTCTTGTCCACTGGTTGTTATAAATAATCTCATTTAGTGGCTTTTTATTAAAATGTGCACTTTTAAATGAAAGATAGTTTGGCCTGGTGAAAGCAACATGCGAGTGTGTAGCAGCGAGAGTGTGTGTGTAACGCTAATAAAAACGGTAGTGTGTGAGCTCTGGGTGGTGTAGTAAAGCGTATTTCTCTATTTGTTTCCAGACGATAGAAGTAGGGAAAAAAATGATAAAAAAATTTAAACAGTGACTTGGATTTCATGGCGTTCCCTACAGGCATTGGTTTGTTTGTGTGTGTGTGTGTGTGTGTGGGTGTGTATCGCTATAAATTTCAAAGCAGCTGCACTCAACTTGATATAACGTGTTTATACTATAACCACATCCATATATTTCATAAGAGAGCAGAAATGGTAGGAAAATGCGTCCAGGCGATTTGTCATCGCCACAATGCCGTTTGGATTCGCGAAGAAGAACAAGTGTGGTATTTTAAGTACTTTCGCATACTCTCCCACGAGATATTTTGTCCTGGTTTGCTATGATTGGGAGAAGAAACTGGCAAATCGATTCCAAAAATAACCGAAGGACATTACAGATGGCAATCGAGGCCGTGTGTCTTCATTTCACCCCGACAGGTCTGAGAACGTTATAGGAGGATTCCGCCGTTTTGGCAAAAATTTCTCTTTCACACACACTGTTTCCCATGACTGTGATGAAAATAGTGAAGTATTAACGACGATCGGAGCATTTCAGAGTGCTGCGGCGTACATCGGGTCATATGACAGCTGTACACTTGAGTCTTGGCTTGATTTGATCAGTGTTAATCCTGGTTATGTCGAATACACAGAATGAGCTAAAATGTCATGGCCTATCGTCATCTAAAATAAACCCGTATATTATCTTTATTGTCCTTTAGTTTGCTGTTACACAGTCAAGAATACTCTGTGTGAATACTCGATTTCTTCAAATCGTCTAATTTTATGTAGTTCATCTCTGTTTTCACTTTTATTCCAGCAGCTTCCAGTTTTCCTGTTTTCTTTCTCAAACTGTGAAGGATAAAAAAAATACACCCTCTTATTTAAAGTATTTTGAAGTAAAATAAACACACTTTTAAAATACAGGCTCCTTCCATAAATGTACTCCCTTTAATAAGGATTGTCTTTGAGAAACCTGCATGGTTCTTCTCCAGACTGGATGCTATAGCAGGAAATTGTCTCTTTTACGTGAACATGCCGATGCCCCTGTGTACAAATCCAGCTCCATGAAGATCTGCTTTACATGAGTTGGAGTAGAAGATCTCCTGCTATAAAGCGCTAAACCTTACTGATCACCTTTGATATGAATGTGGCCTCCTCATCTCACCTACATCAGTACCTGACTTTACTAACACCCTTGTGGCTGAATAAATCTCACACACATCTCCAGAAGCACACTCCAAAATCTCGTGTAAGAGTTGAGGGAATTATAACAGCAAATATGGACTAAATGTTGAAGAAGTCTAGATGGTTAAAAACACACACAGTGGCTGTAAAAAGCATGTAGACACCTAGTCATTGATCGTTTTTAAAAGAACCATGCATGTTCCTTTGTTTCCATGCAACAAACTTAGTAATGTAACGTATAAAGATTCCATTTGGCCAAACAAATCTATAAATGTCCAAATGATCCACTTTATCTTCATTAAAAAATCCTCCCTCAGCATGAAGAACAGCTTTAAAGACTCTCAGCATCCAGACCGTTTGTTTCTCCAAACATTCAGCTGAAACACGTTGCCGTGCCTCTTGTAGAACTTCTGCCAAACTGCCAAAAATGTTCTTCACTAGTCTGAGATTTCTAGTTTATCCCAGAGCAGATTAATAGGATTTAGGTGCGGTGACTGGGCAGGTCGTTCCCTGATGGATAAAGCTTACAGATCTTAGACGTACGCTTCGGCTCATCGTCTTGTTGTACGGTGAAGTCGGTTCCAGCATGGTGTTGTAATCTTCAACCTTCTCTGCAACCCCCAAATCATTACGCTTCCACCTCCATGTGTGAGTGTAGGAGTGAGGGACTCTGATCACATCTTCTCTCCTGTTCTATGTCCTACACAAGTTCTCCTGTTGTCAGATTTGAGCTCCACAGAACTTTATTCATTGTCTAATTATTGTGGTGTTTGTCTTTACACTTGTTTGTTGCATAGAAACAAAAGACACGTGCATGTGTCTCGAAAACATAAAAGGTGTTTCCACATGAAATAAAAAATGATTGTATCTCTTCTGGTCATTTGGTATTTCTCTATAACTGAATGACACATATATATATATTTCGAGCTGGAGCCATTCTGTTCTAGATATTATTTGGCCCATTTATATAGAGTTGATAGTGAGCCTCTGATGCTTTGCTGATAACGTGAGTGAGGGATAAATAAAAGGAAAGCCGTTGCAGACATGAACAAGACACTGAAGCCACTTTGTGCTACAGTTTTATAGCACAAATGACTACATGCTGGAAAATCATTATGTCCAACATGAATAAATCCTCGGGTTTATTTGAAGCCTGAAAGCATCCTGGTGCACGAACGCCGCGACACGTCAGCGGGGTGTATTTCGGGTATTAATAAAAAAACATTTCAAGGGATAATATAGCCTTCTTTTAAGGAAGTGACATCGTATGAAATGATATGTGGCTTAGGATTACATTCCACTCCTTTGATTTTCATGTCCGGGAAGAATCGATTTTACAGCTCAGTGCAGAAACCAGACCACAGGTTTCAGTTTGAGTCCCTCTCAATTTTAATTATCTCACAAACTGAGGCCTGACTGTGTTTTATAGGAAAATAATATCTTTAGAGAGTTTTCACTGAGTTCACTGACCAGTCGCTGTGAACAAGAAGGATCTTAATTTGTTCTGCACGATAGATAATCACGGTGAAACCCAAACCTTTATTACTTTATTACTATTATCATTATTAGTTGTAGTTGTAGTAAAAGAAGTTTTTATTTGTTTGTTTGATTGCCATACAGTCACACACAGTACAGTCACTATAAACAGTTTTACACTCGAGTCTCCATCAGTGTTAGGAGTTCAAACCCTGGTATCACCAAGCTGCCATTTTTGGGGCCCCTGAAGAAGGCCCTTAACCTGCAGTGCTCCAGGGGCACAGTATCCTGGCTGATCCTGATGGCACTGTAATGAATGGATATTCTGTTTCACCCAGATGAAAGTTTTTTTTTTAAAATATGGTTCCCCTAAAGGTTTCTTCTTTATACCTTCTCAGGGAGTTTTTTCACGCCATGTTTGGCACTGACTCGCTCATTAGGGATAAACTTAAAGGCTAATTCATAAATAAAACAAACTAAAAATGTATATTTGTGTTTTTTTCTAAAGTTGTTTTGGGAAAGAGTGCATTGTTAGAAGGGCTTTACAAATAAAATTGAATTGGAAAATCTCTGTATTTGTGAACTTGGGTATTGGAACTAAGTGAAATGTGTTGGTGTTGAAAGTCTCCTAAGAAAAATTTCATTATGTTGACCCTCTACTCTTATAGACAGATGTGGCAGCTCAGTGTGTAAGGCTTTGGGTTGCTGGTCAGAAGGTCAGGGGTTCAAGTCCCAATTCTGCCAAGCTGCCACCCTTACGCTCTTAATCAAGGCCCTTAAACCTCTGTGCTCCAGGGTGCTGTGTCACATCTGCCCCAGCTTCGTGAAATTAGCAGGGATATGCGAAGAAAGATTTTCCCTGTGTGAAGCACCTTTCTTTTAATCCGTCATGATGTAGGAAAATAATACATGATGCCTTCAAAACATTAAAATTTATGTCATTCTGAAGACCAGAAAGACGTATAATTATCTCATTTATACAACTGAACAAATGAGGGTTAAGGGTCATGCTCAGGGGCCCAGCAGTGGCGGCTTGATGGTGGTGGGATTTGAGCTCACAACCTTCTGATCAGAACTCCAACATACTAAACAATGCGCTACCACTTCCCTCAGCATTTGTTTCATATTTTCAACTGAGAAATAAAACGAGAAAAGCAGTCAGTTCAGCTGTGTGTGTGTGTGTGTGTGTGTGTGTGTGTGTGTGTGTGTGTGTGTGTGTGTGTGTGTGTGTGTGTAAAAACAAACTCCACATTATTACTCAAGCTTCCAGCCCCCCAGCGACGCACTTCCTGCCTTATCGCTGCATTCTTGTGTGAGGTCCAAATCAATCTGTGCCTTCCAGAGAGCAGAGCTGAGAGAGAACGAGAGAGAGAGAGAGGAGAAAGAGAGAGAGAGAGAGAGAGAGAGAGAGAGAGAGAAAGTGCAAAAGTTTACGTCCCTCGTGTCTTTTTAAATTAAAGTAAAAAAAACAACGATTTATTTCATATCTCCAGCATTTGATATAGAATCTAAATACTGTATTTCATTATCAGGCTCTAAATGTGGGATCTATTTTTATTTTATTTTTATTGGAGAATATGTAAATAGTTCAACAGCTGGATCAAATGCCGGCCCAGAATTCTGTCCTGATTATTTAATTTATATGAGCACTATTAAAGTGTCTAATGACTTAATCCAGTCGCAAGTCGCATGTTCACGCTGTTTTATTCAAAACATGATTTTTTTTATTCCCCGCTGCTGATCTAGACTCTGAGCCAGACATGAGGATAAAAAAAGAACACGAAGACAGTTAAAGCCATTATTTTTAGAAGGATGAAAGACAGAAACACAGCGAAGAAGAAATATAAATCTCTGGAACGTTCAGAGAGATAAATAATCCGAAAAGGAAAGTTATGAGGCTTGAGAAAGTCCCTAGAGATAAAAGGAATCCTATTTCGATTATTTTATTTTTAATATGTTCAAATATATATATATATATATATATATATATATATAACCTAGCCATTATGGATGCACAAGCCAGTGCACTCTTAGTGCCGGTCCCAAGCCCTGGTAAATGTGGAGGGTTGTGTTAGGAAGGGCATCCAGCGTAAAACATGTGCCAAATCAAATATGCGGATCATGAATCAGAAATTTATACCGGGTTTATACGAGGCTCGGGTTAACAACGACCGCCACAGGTATCGTTAACCAACAGGGAACCGGTGGAAAGTGGGCTACTGTTAGCCGAAGGAGGAGAAGAAAAGGAGGAAGACGTCTACAGAGACGGCACGGAACGGAGAAGTGTAGGAGAGTAGAGGTTCTGGTTAGTACTTTAAATGTTGGTACTATGACGGGTAAAGGGAGAGAGAGCTGATATGATGGAGAGGAGAAAGGTAGATATGTTGTGTGTTCAGGAGACCAAGTGGAAAGGGAGTAAGAGCAGGAACATTGGAGGTGGATTTAAACTGTTTTATCATGGTGTGGATGGAAAGAGAAATGGTGTAGGGGGGATTCTGAAGGAAGAGTACAGTAAGAGTGTAGTTGAGGTGAAGAGAGTTTCTGATAGGGTGATGAACGTGAAGCTGGAAGTTGAAGGGATGATGATAAATGTTATCAGTGCCTATGCTCCACAAGTGGGCTGTGATTTTGCTAAAAGGATGGAAATGGCAGTGGTGAACTACTGTAGAAGTGATAAGGGAGCACACAGAGAGACACTACAGTATAGCAGTGTTTGGTGGCAGATTAAAATGTGTATATGGTTATAATATAGGTGGCGCTATAGACATTGATGTATATGACTTAAATTGGGTAGCGAGTGTGAGTTCGATTTCGGAACAGTTTAGGACACGCGGTAGAGGAAGTGAGTGAATGAGAATGTGTGTGTGTGTGTGTGTGTGTGTGTGTGTGTGTGTGTGTGTGTGTGTGTGTGTGTAAGAGTTGGTAAAATTCAGTTTCATCTGCATGTTCAGGTTCATCTTGTGTGTTGAAGAGCCTGATGACCTTTGATGAAAAGAAATTGTTTAGACTGGATTTTAGAGCTCGAATGCTTCAGTGCGTATTTCCTGATGGCAGGAAGGTGGAGTGTGTGTGAGGGGTGTGTGGGGTCATCCACAATGCAGTCTTATAAACTCTGAGAAAGAAAATGAAAGATAGATGTAATTCAATTAATTAATCGTGATGCCACCACATCCAGTGACGTCCTTTACACCTCTAATTTGAATGCTACAGTTTGTGGACATACAGTGTATTTCTCTTTTTTTCCTCTGCAGGATGTGCTGCGTTTGGGCATCACCAAAGCCGTAAACATCGGCGAGTTTTCGCAGATCGTGTGTTCGTTGTGTGTAGGTAGAAGTAACCGGACGTTTCCTCTGATGACTCATGCAGCTGCTTTTCTGTGGAAACACATTGGACTCTCACAATGTTTGGAACAGGGAGGAAATCTGGGAATGCCAATCTGAAGCAGTCATTCCTCCTGAGGCGCTCTGGCACCGAGATCGCCACCCGCTCTATTTCTGTTGCAGTCTGACAAAATGCTGCTGTGTGATGTGTTTATGTCTGAAGCAACGTCTCAGAGGAACGTTAGACTGATCTGTAGCTATAAAACAGAATCGGGATCAAAGATGTACATACTCTAATCTGCCTTTTGTGTATTTCAAAGCAGTTACCATCATTTATTTATTTATTTGTTTGTTTATTTATTTATTTATTAACTTATCTACTAACTTTTTAATAACTGAAGTAAACATTTTTTCACCAAAGAACATGCGTGTTTTTTTATTGAAGAGACAGTTGAATGTTCACCTTTTTATTCATTATTGATTAACTGTTTAAAAGCATCAATTACAAGTGACGGCGAACAAATGCACAAATAACAAATATATATATATTAGATCTTTATTAAGAAATGTTCACATAGCGATGTCTAATCTTGTTGTTAGTTTTCTCTGGTGAAAAAAGTGATTTAATTGCAGGTAAACGACAAAAATTAACCCTGTTTTACTCATTAAACAAAAGATATCAACTAAAATGTATATTCTAACTAAGGAAAAAGTTAGGACCCCCTACCCCCTAGTGTTACCTCCTTTAGCTGAAATAACTTCAGTGAGAAGCTTCTTGTAGCCTTTCATCAGTCTCTGACATCGTTCTGAGAAAAGATTGCCCCACTTTTCAACGCAGAATTCTTTAAACTGTGAGATGTTTGAGGAGTTTCTTTTTAAGTCACTCCACAGCGTCTCAATGGGATTAGGATCTTGGCTTTGACTCGGCCATTCCAGGACTCTTCATTTCTCAGTTTTCCTCCAGTCCTTGGTGGATTTACTGGCATGTTTTGGGTCATGTTTTGTCCGCTTTAATTTCTTTTTGAAAAAGAAAAACTTGTGTAGTCTCTTTCAGAAACAAGATCCTGCTGTAGGTTCCATGATGCATTTTAGGGGTTTTGGTTACAACTTTTAGCATCTTGTGGTCTGCTCTCAGGGTGAACCTGCATGGACAGACAGACCTGTTTAAATGTCCTCCACTTGTAGACTCTTTTCCAGACAGTGAAATGACTGATTTCAAATTCTTTTAAGATCTTTTTTAATCTCTTACCAGACTCATAACTGCTACAATTTTATTTCTGAAGGCTCTTTCGATCTCACCATAGCGTTCACTCTCACTTCAGTCAGCACCAAACTAAATGCCCAAAGGTTAAATAGAGCAAGTCTCCCTCAAAAAGCTGAGTAACGATGTTCTAATCATGTGTACCTGACGTGATACACCTGTGTGTGTTTTTAGTCATGTTAAGTGGGAATAAATGTGGGAATGTCCTCATTAATTCCTCACTAGAAATTATTGTTTTAAATACATTTTATAAAAAGTTTTAAAAAGTATTTTCTTAATTTTTTTTAATTGTTAATTGTTATAATTAAATATTACTATATAAAATTACTTGAATCTCTCAGTATTGTTACATTTTATATAACATATCCATATCCACACAGGCTTTCATAGTGTCCAGTTTTTTCACATTGTATATATATATATATATATATATATATATATATATATATATATATATATATATATATATATATACTACCATATAATGTGTTTTGAACCTAGACTTGAACTCTGAGACTAGTAAGATAGTAAGTCTTTGGATTTAAACTACACTATATGGACAAAAGTATTGGGTCACCTGATCTCTCCTGATATATGCGGTTCTTCTCCAAAAGAAGAGGAGGCCGTCAATTGTACTCGACATCTTTGGATGTGGTATAATACAATTTTGCATTCCCTCGAATTTGGAAACCCAAACCTGCTCCAGCATGGCACTGCCTCTGTGCACAAAGTGAGCTCCTTGAAGATCTGGTTTACATAAGTTGGAGAGGAAGATCTTGTGTGGACTACTATGGAGCTCTGATCTCATCAGTAATAAACACCTTTCAGATGAATTGGAACGCTGACTGCACCCCAGGTCTCCTCACCTACATCAGTACCTGCCGTACTAACATCCTTGTGGCTGATAAACACAAATATCCACAAGCACACTCCAAAATCTAGTGGAACATCTTCTCAGAAGAGTGGAGGGAATTTGAGCAAATTAAGACTAAATGTGGAATGTGATTCTCAAAAAGCACATACCGTACTTATGACCAGGTGTCCACAGACCTTTGGCAATATAGTGCTGGAGCCCCAAGCCTGTTCCAGTATAAAAATGCAAAAAAAAAAACATCTCAATGAAGATATGCTTTATATGGGTTTTAGTAAAAGCTCTCCTGCTATAGAGCTCTGACCCTCAAACGTACTGACTGCACCTTCGGGATGAATGTGAACGCTGACTGCACCTCAGGCCTCCTCACCTTCTCACCATCTCACCTCCATGTAACTGAATGATTCTCCACAAATATTCACGAGCACCATCCAAAATCTAGTAAAACATCTTCCCAGAAGAGTAGAGGTTACTATAATAGGACATTTTCAGTATGTTTTTATGACACAGGAATCCTGGAACTTGCACTGGACAGATCATAAGCACTCTCATGATGAATAATGATGATCAGCATAACTAATATGAGTAATATAAAGTACAACAGTTCTCTACAACAGTTCTAGAAATAATCAGATGGTGTGATAAAGAAGAGTTGCTGTTGCTACACAGATGTAAAAGAACATTTGTTGAGAATTGTATGTCAGAAAGAATTCAGATGATAGTCTGGTTGAGGATTTGTGGTACCTGAGTGTGTTGTCAGACAAAACAAGTCAAAGATGATAAAAAAAACACATATTTGTCTCCACTATAACATCTTATATATTTGTGAATGCTTAGTGAAAGAGCTGATCATCTCGCAGATGTTCTTCACCATTTCCCTAAACCAAGCCTCTTTCCGACCATGATTATCAGTTACATTTTTATCCAGAGTGACTTATAATGATCTCAGTTATACAACTGAGTAATTGAGTAAAAGGGCATTGCTCAAGGGCCCAGCAGTGGCAGTTTGGTGGTGCTGGGACTTGAACTCACAACCTTCCAATCAGACCTCTAGTTTTTTAACCACTCTTCCCATCACACTGGACCTTTTCAGTACAACCCTGGTCACTCGAAGATCTGGTCATATTTGCTGCCACCCACCTCAGACCCACCTGGAGAAACAATTACATATGGTTTTGAGAACATGTCCATTAGAAAAAGTGCTATAGAAATAAATTGGAGCATTTATTTAAAAAAAATCAATAGAACAATCTAAGCTTGTTGGACTTGAGCACCATCTAAAACAAGATCCTGGACTTTCAAACTGGTAAATCCAGGTCCATCAGGATCTGCATCACTACCAAAAAAAAAAAAAAAAAAGGTCAAGCTACCAAACACTCCCCACTCCACACCCTAGGATATCTAGGTCTATCAGGATCTGCATCACCACCTTAAAAACACCAGGTCCATGAACTGTAGGTCCATCAGAATCTGAATCACCAACTCAACATCACCAAGCCAAACATAACCAGGTCTATCAGAACCAGCCATATCTGGTTCATCCAGAAACCACAAACTTAGAAGCACACCATGGCCTGAGAGATCTAGGTTCATCCGGATCTGCATAACTACTTCCAAAACATCAGGTCTATCCACCAAGCACTCCTCACTGCACTGCCTGGAATATCAACTGTAGGTCTATCAGAATCTGCATCACCATCTCAACATCACTAGGCTCAACATAACCAGGTCTATCAGAACTTGAGTGTCTTTCACAGAGTCCTGACCACCACACAGTTTTGGAAGGAACTGGAACTGTAGAGTAAACGTGTGTGTGTGTGTGTGTGTGTGTGTGTGTGTGTGTGTGTGTGTGTGTGTGTGTGTGTGTGTGTGTGAGAGAAAGAATTATGTGTCTATATGAAGGATGAGTTGAAGGTCAGGGTGTCACAGTCACACATGGATATCCATCAGGTGTCACTGATTCTGGGGTGGATGACGCCGGGGGCAGAGGTCACACACAGAGGGGCAAGTCGAACGATGTCGGTGCAGATGGAAATAACTCTTGCTTTCGTTCAGGGGGGCTATTAAGGATGAAAAACTGCACCTAATTGTGTTTTAACGCAGCTCGTTTGTGGAGGAGAAACAGGGAAACATGGCATTCCATCCGTCACACCTGCACAGTTTATATGGAGAGAGTGGGCTGTGGTACTTTATCCTTCTTCCATTTTTCTTCTGAACTTTTTTTCATGCAGTCATTCAACTTACTATTTCTTGTAAATAGGTCACTATGCACTTCTGGGTAGATGCGAACTGCATTTCAATGGCTCAGTACAATGACAATGAAGTTGAATATAATTTCATCAGAATACATCTCCATGGTAACTCGGGGACTACCTGTATGTGTGTGTATGTGCAATAGTAAAAAAAAGTTGATTTTGAAATAAATTAACATTCAATCTCCTTCTGACCAATCAGATTCCAGAATTCAGCAGTGCTTTCTCTATCTCTCACTATCTCTTTCACCAGACTTTTCAACTTTTCTTGTCTTCTCATCACTTTCTCCTTCCCTCCCTCCCTCCGGCCCGTCATCTGTCTGCTCAGATGAGTAACAGTCACCCTGAACTTCGAGAAGGCATCCGCCATCCTCCGCTTCCCACAGAAGCTAAATAAAGATGCCGAGTTTCAGGATGATGTGTGTGTGAGTGTGCTCAGTGTTGGCAGTTCCCGACTTCTCGCAATGTTCCCGCTTCTCAGGGCAAAAAAAAAAAAAAAACGAGCTCTGGCCTCATGACAACACACTGCCACTCTCATACCATCAGCTTCCACAGAGTGTGTGAATGTGTGTTAGTGTGTGTGTATGGAAACTAGGAAAACTTCTATTAATTAAAATGAATATTAAATCGAAGAAAATAAGCCAAAGGTTTCTTTTTCGGAGTGAGCATGTGGTTTACTTGCTAATCTGTCACGTTTAACCAATCCTAATGTGTTGGTATTGCAACCAAACCGCTGCGGAAGCTTCTGGAAAATTCACTCGGATGACTGCAAATGTAATTGTCACTAGTGTAAAAAAAAAAAGAAAAAAAAAAAGCTAATGCTAGTGGACATTTTGGCAAGAAAGAAAAGAGGGAAAAAAAGGGGAAATATCCGTTATGTAAAAAAAAAATATTAATAATTAAAAATAAAGAAAAAGAAAACCAAAAATTGGCAAATATTTGCCTTTTTTTCATTTCTGTCCAAAGACACCACAGTTCCACCTTCTTGGTTTAAAGTTGCAGATGAAAACATGAATGAATCCATGGGTCCAAAGTTCACCTAAAAAAGTCAGAGCAATAAAAAATTGTGAACTTCTACATCTTTTATTGTCTTTCAAATCTTAACAAAAACATAATAAAATAAATAAATAAAAAACGTTTCTTCTGGGTAAATTTTTGACCCAATTTTTTTGTGGTCGGAAAATCTGTAAAATTGTCATGTCTGTTTTCTGACTCCTGTACAAGAGAAGCATGAGATCAGGTTCAAATGAGCTGTCGGACAAAACATCATACACAAATGTTTTGGTCTTTATAACAAATCATTTGTTATAAAAAAGAATGGAAAAATGCACGCCTGAGACTCTCCTTTCTCTCCTGTGCCTCCATGTGATGGAACATTTTGCCGTGTTGACGTGTTTAGGTGGAAAGTTGGAAACTTCTACAACTGTCTTGTGGGCAAAGTTAAAATTGCAAAATATCCTGATTCTTTTTTTTTGTATAAAAGTGATTTTTTTGGTCATCTGTTGTATCTGATGCAGCTCATGAAAATTCTGATCACAAGCTCATAACTGGAACCATGTTTGATGGAACCATTGCATTAATGATACCATATGAGCCATTACAGTTATGCAACACTTCTGTTTTTGGAACCAGTGGGAACTTGTTTTAAACCCCTCACCATTAGTTATGATGGAGTGGTGCACGACAGGCGCTCGCTGTAAAAAGAGGAAGGAAGGAAAATTCAGTGTCATTACCAGTTGGGACCAGGGATTCAAGCCCTGGTATCACCAAGCTGCCATTCTTGGGCCCTTGAGCAAGGCCCTTAACCCTCTGTGCTCCACTGTATCAAGCGCCATATTCTGCCATATGTGGTTCTTTCCCTACCACCAAGTTTTTGGACATCTTTGGATGCCATAGCATGAAATCTTTCCCTCATTTGGAAAGGAAGATCTTGAGTCTCCAGCTTGTGTGACCTGCCCACCCCCATGACTCCTCACCCTAAATCAGTAGCTCATTTTACTAAAACCCTTGTTGCTGAATCTCACACAAATCTCCTCACAAACACACTCGAAAATCTAGTGGAACATCTTCCCAGAAGAGTGAGCATTGTTAGAAATGTAAATGGAGACGAAATGAGAAATGAGATGCTCAGATAGCAGATACATATCTCATGGTCATGCGTCTACACTTATTATATAGAAGCAATATTTTAGGTTACATGGTTTAGTTTACGTCTGGTTCATTAGAGCATGTTTACTGAACCAGTACATCAGTACATCAGTATATCGATGCTAAGACCAACATCAAAATCATTCCCGTTTTTTACCTCACCCTTGCTTTTTTTCAGAGCACCTCTAGATTAAGGTCCCTGCTTCAGCACTCTCCTCGTGCCTCTCTTATTGTGTGGCATTTAGTTTCTCTGGGAAAACTCCAGCAACAATTTCTCAAAGTCATCTCAAGTGTTTCCTGCATAGTGTCAAATCAGAGCAGCTTAAAGGCCTCATTATGGTCATTTTTACCCCTTGCCCTGACCCCCTCCTCCACTATTCCCCTGATCCATCCACTGGTGGGATGAACGCCATGACTTGCCCTCCCAGGCTAATCTACAATGTGTGTGTGTGTGTGTGTGTGTGTGTGTGTGTGTGTGTGTGTGTGTGTGTGTGTCTGTGTGAGGGCAGGCCATGTCAAGATTATCCACAGTGTCATTTTTCATCTGCGTAACTGCTAATTGTGGAAGGAAATGCTCTGACAGGAAAGACTGGCAGATAGTAAAGGCTGTAGGGTGAATTTGGACATTTTTTCCCCAACAGAACTAGTCCTAAATCACCTTAAAAACCACAAACCCTTAAAAACACCTTCAGAACCTTGTGGGAAAGGAAGGTTTGTGGTATGTGCTAGAAGACAAAGCTTCTGAAAGCTGTAAAGCTCATGGCAGGTCAGTGTATTCGGTCATAAAGTGTACTGAGGAAGGAGTGACGGCATGGATGGTGGTGATAATGGTGATGGTGATGATGCTGGTGAAGGAAATGGTGGTGATACTAACCAAGCAGCGAACTCAAAGAAACTCAGCTGTGATTGGTTGGGTGATGAATGACAGATGCTTCAAAAAGAGCTTGTGTTAATTGAAATAAATTTTGGAGTGAAAACAAAATGGAATTTTGACAAAAGATCTTGATGAATATGCATGAAATCAACTGAAACGATAAACCTTCATCCCCATCTCCCCATTGGGGCAGGGGGAGATGCCCATAAGGCATTAGAGACCCTCCATGACAAGTAAAAAATAGACTTAGGGGGTCCCCAAGATTATTTAAGTATTTTTTTAGTATATTTAAAAAATGTATGAATTACACAACAACTGGGGACCCCCATAAGACTTGACTCAAATCGAGCACTGAATTCAACCATATGTAATTTGTGGAAACATCAGGGAAATAAAGGTCAGGAGAAATGTGAAAAGGATTGTTGAGAGGAACTCCAGTGTAGAATAAAACACCTGAGAGAAAGAGCTTCTGCGGATTTTTATTTGTATCTGTTAAAAGTGGATTTTGCTTCCTTTGTTTTCTGTCAGATTTAGTTCAATGTTATGAAAGTCGTGGAAACATCAACAAAGAGGTCAGTGGCAGTGATAATAAAATCATTTTCCACTGGAAAAAGGAAATCATTAAGACTCAGGCATTTTTCCTCTGTGTGGGTGCAGCTGCTGTGGGACTTCAGAATAAACCCAAACAATAGACCAAAAACTTTCCTGTGCTGCCATCTACTGATCAATACAGGTTCTGCAACAGAGACATGAGTATGAACCAAATTTCTGACTGTGTTCAAATACTTTTGAAATCCAAGTGGAAAGCTGTAGCTCAGTGATTAAAATTGTTGGGCTTCTGGTTGTGAGTTTCAATCCCAACACAGCCAAGCTGACTCTGCTTCACCCTCGAGCAAATCCCTCAACCCCCAAAAGTGTCTCTGGATAACAACGTCTGCCAAATGCCATATGTGCAATTTATTTATTTATGAAAATGCTGGGATTATAGGACTAGATCTGTCAACTCAGAGGGGCAAATACTTTTGCAACTACTACTACTTTTGCATACTTGTTTATGCAGCTGAGCAGATAAGGGTTAAGGGCCTTGTTTAGGGGCCCCACTGTGGCAGATTAGATCAGAACCTTTAGATCAGAAGTCCAACATGTTAACCAGTGAGCTGATACTTCCCTGAGGATGGATGGATGGATGGATAGATAGATAGATAGATAGATAGCCAGCATTAGGCATTACACATAGAGAAAAAGCGAAGTTCTCCTTCAGAATGTGATCCAGCTGTCTTTCTCACCGTAGCTGCACAATATCTCATATACCTTCTCTGCTTTCACACCTGGAGTAATAACTTTTCACAGTAAACACTTTAAACAGCTCCATAACATGCAACAGGATCATGATTATTATTTCAAAAATTATTTCATCTCAGATGTTCTGCTTCTGCCTACATCCAATTAAAGAAGCAGTCCTGAGATCCTCCTGGATATGTGTAATTATAATTTAGAAGATAACAAAGCATGGATTGTTCTTCATCTACATTTCTAATCAAGCCATTTACAAGAAGAACAAAGACAGTAGTATTTTACTGCAGTTCCTTCCTCACACACACACACACACACACACACACACACACACACACACCACAAGTTAAAGAAAATAAATAATAAAAGAAAATAAATAAATAAATAAATAAATAAATAAATAAATAAATAAATTAATTAATTAATTAATTCATACATACATACATAAATAAAGAAATTATAAAATCCACTTGTCTACTATTATGTAGAACTTTAGAAGACCTCTGAAGGTATGCTGTGGTTTTTGGCACCAAGACATTAGCAGCAGATCCTTTAAGTGCTGTAAGATGTGAAGTGGAGCCTCCGTGGATCAGACTTGTTTCGCATGCATCATCTCCAGCATTTTGCCTGTGTGGGATTTTAAATGCAAAGGTGTGGGTTTTTTTTATTCTACAGGAAAGAAAACTCAAAAGAACAAATGTGTTATGAAAAAGGTTTTCAATAGTTTTGAACAGTTTTGGCCGACCTTTTCACACGATGTCCGGCTATTCTTGAAAAGGCCGTCTTGTAAATATACTGTATCTGCGTTCAATTTCTTCTTCTCCGTAATCTTTATTGTGGAATATAACATTTTCATATGAAAATCCATATGTATATATTTGAGCTTGTTCAGTTTGCTACAGATGCAGGTTGCGAGTCTGACTAATGCCCTCTCTAACCGTTCAAACAACCGATGTGAAAATGCCGTGTGTTTGGACGCCCTCTAGGGGCTCTCGGAGTTGTATGTCACAATCTGATTGGGTAAAGCAACAGCTTTAAACAACATAGAGTTTATGGTTAAAAAAAATAAAGCCTGCAGTGTTTAGAAAGAACCAAAACACCACACTATTATACATTTTCGTGGATAAAACTATATTAAAAAGTAAGTCAGTGATTCTGATTGAGTTCAGGTGAGTGGGTGGGTGAGTGAGTGAGTGAGTGAGTGAGTGAGTGAGTGAGTGAGTGGGTGAGTGGGTGGGTGAGTGAGTGAGTGGGTGGGTGAGTGGTGAGTGAGTGAGTGGGTGAGTGAGTGAGTGAGTGGGTGGGTGAGTGAGTGAATGGGTGGGTGAGTGAGTGAGTGAGTGAGAGTGAGAGTGAGTGAGTGGGTGAGTGGGTGAGTGAGTGGGTGGGTGAGTGGGTGGTGGGTGAGTGGGTGAGTGAGTGGGTGAGTGGGTGGGTGAGTGGTGAGTGAGTGAGTGGTGAGTGGGTGAGTGAGTGGTGAGTGGGTGGTGGGTGAGTGAGTGAGTGGTGGTGAGTGAGTGGGTGAGTGAGTGAGTGGTGAGTGAGTGAGTAAGTGAGTGGGTGGGTGAGTGAGTGAGTGAGTGGGTGAGTGGGTGGTGAGTGAGTGAGTGGTGGGTGAGTGAGTGAGTGGGTGAGTGGGTGAGTGAGTGGTGGGTGGGTGAGTGAATGGGTGGGTGGGTGAGTGAGTGGGTGAGTGAGTGAGTGAGTGGGTGGGTGAGTGAGTGAGTGAGTGGGTGAGTGGGTGGGTGAGTGAGTGGGTGAGTGGTGGTGGGTGAGTGGTGAGTGGTGAGTGGTGGTGAGTGGGTGGGTGAGTGAGTGAGTGAGTGGGTGGGTGAGTGAGTGAGTGAGTGGGTGGGTGAGTGAGTGAGTGAGTGAGTGGGTGAGTGAGTGAGTGAGTGAGTGAGTGAGTGAGTGAGTTGTACTAGTAGTAGTAGTGTAGTATATAATAAATTAAACACTGCAAAATGTTTTATGTTAGGAAATTAATCAACTCTAAGGTGGTACCAGTGGTTCCGTTTTTATCACACCATAACATCATTGATGACATTTACGGCATTTGGCAGACGCCCTTATCCAGAGTGACCTATAACTGAACAGGGGAGGGTTAAGGGCCTTTCTAAAGGGCCCAGCAGTGGCAGCTTGGTGGTGGTGGTATTTGAACTTGTGACCTTGCAATCCAAAGTCCAATGCCTTAACCACTGATCTCCACCTCCTCTCATGACGGCACGATCCAAATCAGGATCAGGTTAAGTGGCCAAGTGTGTTGACATACACAAGGAATTTGGTTCCAGCTCTTATTTATGTACAGACATGAATAACAACATTTTACATTTAGCTTATAGACAAGACTATACAAGACAATACAGACTACTCAAGACAATACAGACTACTCAAGACAATACAGACTATACAAGACAATACAGACTACTCAAGACAATACAGACTACTCAAGACAATACAGACTATACAAGACAATACAGACTATACAAGACAATACAGACTATACAAGACAATACAGACTATACAAGACAATGCAGATACAGATGAAATAAGAACACAATATACAGTGTATAACAGATCTGTGAAGTGTGAGAGTGCAGTGCAGTCTTATCACATAAGATAAAGCAGTTAGTTTAGTATGATATACAGCAGTAATAGTGTGTAACATCGGGATGTAGTGATGAAGGACTGTTCTTATAATGCAGCACTAATAGATATTAAGCAGGGCACATCATTAAAGGCGGTTGTCAGTTGTTAATGAGGATGATTGCCCGAGGAGAGAAACTGTTCCTGTGTCTGGTGAACAAACTTGGTTTTGGTGAACAAAGTTCTGTACCACCTGCCAGAAGGGAGGAGTTAAAAGAGTTTAATTAGATGAACAGGAGTGTTTTATTCCTGGTATATAAGCTACAGGAAACAAACTGTTCATTTTCATACAGATAAAATGCTATACAGAGGGACATACTGAAATGCTCAACGTGAAAAACGCTTAACGTGGCTTAATGCGATAAGACAGCGTTTTTAAAAGACTTATCGGACTTATCAAATTACGCCACGTTAAGCGTTTTTCACATTGAGCATTTTAGTATGTCTCTATACAGCATGGGTCTTCAGCCAGGGGGTTTGTGACCCCTAAGGGTACTGCAGGGAATGTTGTTTTTTGTTAAAAAAATAATAAACATGGGTAGAAACATTAAAGATAAAAGTGATGCATGTGCAACAACATAGTTCTAATTGAACAATACAATTGGTTTCTATTAATATCGGTGGCTATGTTGACACATTTTGTGACACATTTTGTATCAGGGGGTCCCTGCCCCATGTCTCAATCACCTAAGGGGTCCTTGACCTGAAACACTTTGAAGACCCCTGCTATACAATACAAGTATTTGACAGGTTATGAGTTACCATAGGTTACCTTAGTCTCTGATAGGGCTTGTAACAAAAAAGGGCATTTGCCTGGAAAAAATGACCAACTTTGTCCATCTTGTTTACTCCAATTACCAATTTTTTATGACATAATTGTAATTGGTTACATTCCAAAAAAAATGTTAAAAGCTTATATTGTAGCCCTATTATTACACATATTAGCATATAATAGTCATTACTGGATTGATGAAGTGCTTTGCATTTTTAACTACACACACGATGAGTAATCTGACTAAACAAAGGACATTATAGGCAAACTTCTGATCAGCATTCATTCATTCATTCATGCATATTGTATACTATCTGCATCAACCTAATGAATGCTTGACCTCGCCTCTAAATCCAAGTGAGTTTCATTCATAAATAAACTTTTTTTCTTCTTCTTTACAGCGGATCATCCGTCTCCATACCCAGCTCGGTCTCTATGCCTGGCCAATCGGTATAAATCCTTTTCTCCTTCCTTAGTGTCCAACTTCTCCTACAGCTCCTCATATACCTTTTCCTTGCTTTCGCCACATCCCTCTTCACCTGCTGCTGCATCTCGTTGTACTCCTGCCTACTTTTCTCATCACCCTGTTGATCCCACTTCTGTTTCTCCAACCTTTTTCTCCTTATGCTCTCCTGCACTTCCTCATTCCACCACCACGTCTTCTTGTCTTTCTTTCTATTTCCAGATGTCACACCAAGTACTTTTCTAGCTGTCTCCCTCATCACTCCTGCAGTAGTTTCCCAATCATCCAACACCTCTTCACCACTACCGAGCTCCTGTCTGACCTCTTCCCTAAATCTCACACTACAGTCTTCCTCCGTTAGTTTCCAACATTTTATTCACATCTTAACCTCTTCTTCTTCACCCCCAAAACCATCCTACAGACCACCATCTGATGCTGTCTAGCTCCACTGTCCCCTGCCAACACCTTACAGTCTCCAATCTCCTTTATGTTGCATCTCCTACATAACCCTATGATCCTCCTTCTTCTTAAAATACGTGTTCACCACTGCCATTTCCATCCTTTTAGAAAAATCTACCACCATCTGCCCTTCACATTCCTCTCCTTAAAACCATACCTACCCATCACCTCCTCATCACCTCTGTTCCCTTCACCTACATGCCCATTAAAGTCTGCACCAATCACCAATCTTTCATTTCTAGGTACACCTTCTACCACTTCATCCAACTCACTCAACTTTAATTCTCCTCCATCTAACAACCCACTTGTGGAGCATGGGCACTGATGATATTTATCATCACCCCTTCAACTTTCAGATTCATGTTCATTCTCCTTCGGCCAACAGTAACCCAGTTTACACCGGTACCCTGTTGACTAGCAATACCTGTGGTGCAGTGGCGGCTACTGGTCTGTCAGAGAGGGGAAGCTCATTTTCGGCCTACATCATAAAATTGTCTATTTATTTAAAAGTAAATTCTGCCCTACGTTCCTTTTCAAGAAAATGGTCTGTGACCCTGTCGTACCAACTAGGAGTCTTTTCAAGTGACTTGACCAGTGTCCTCTCAATGGCCAGCAGAGCTAGGCTGTAAACGGCCTTGGCCCATTGTGTTTGGTGTAGGACTTGAGTCGCTTTAAACAGGAGAAGCTCCTTTCTACACCTGCAGATGTAGCTCAATTGTTGCCACTAATGAGAACAGTTTGTAAAGCTGAGGCATTGCACTGTCCAACTCCATGTCTTTAAGGAACACCAAGTAATCACACAGCTTTCCCCTGTTACCCTGCAAGTCCTGATCTGAATACAGGACTTGAAGTTCTGACCTCAGTCTTCCTGAATCAAAGTGATGGCCATGAATGAAGGAATGAATGAATGAATGAACGATCTAAAAAAATATTAAACTCTGTAAAACTGAAACAAGGAATGTGGTGTATAATTGTGTGAAATGTATGATGAAAATCAAGCAATTTCGCCAAGCAAATATCAAAGAAATAGGTTGCAGCAGTTTTTATTTCGACTGAACTTGAGAAATCCGCGATGGGACTGAGCGCGAATAGCTTCAGTGATTCCTTATAGTACAGAATCGCTGTCAGTCAAAAGGAGATGCAGTCTTTCGACAGACCCTCCAATCATCACGCAGAAGCTCGGAGTCCGGGCCAGCCCACTCCCATTCACCCCAGAGACGCTGAGCGTCCGTGGGCGGGACATAATCGCAGCGTTTATCCAATGACCGTCTAGTTTCGAAGTGCTGAAAAAACCGTTCAAAGCAGCCCCATTGAAGTCAATGGACGCTGGGCTTCAATAGGGAAATGCACTGTGACGCTGCGGGAATGTATGAGAAGGAAATCGAGTCAGCCGACCTGCTATATGTAACTGATTCTGAACGAACTCGTCTTTGAGATGAACGTTTTCTAACGCATTTTTAGTCAATAAAATGTTAATACAATAGTACATATTTGACCATTAATTTTGTGACATTATAAGGGAAGCCGAGCTTCCCTTGCAGTCTTAAAGAAATTGCCTCTGCTGTGGTGGTTGGTGGTAGCCTTGGCCACGACCGATCTGGTATGAAATTCTGGTTCGTGATCCGCATATTTGATTTAGCACATGTTTTACGCTGGATGCCCTTAATAACGTAGCCCTCCCCATTTACCCGGGCTTGAGATCGGCACTAAGAGTGACCTGGCTTGTGCAACACTAATGGCTGGGTTCGTAAAGAAACTCTGTATAATAATTGTAAATCAAAAAGATCTTATTTTCTGGCTTTTTTCAGAGAAAGTGCTGTCAGAAATGAACTTTATTATGCCATCAGGAAAACAGGCACAGGCACACACTTCGGAGAAGTACCGCCGGTCTCATTTCCCTTCGCTTCCGGAAGATTCCTTTCTTAATTTCTGAGAAAAAGAAGATGGCTTATTATCCTCCTCCACTAGTGAGAGTCTAATAATGGGAAGGCAGCACTTCTGAAGCCAAGGATCATCTGGAAAGATGGGACATTGATTGTAATTAAACTAGGAAAGACTCAATTTAATTTTTTTCCCCAGTAGGTTCATAACAGTTAAAAGATGGTGAAGACATGCAGCCTGACAGTTTCATTCTGATGTAAAAAAGAACCGGGATCAGTGGAAAAAAATGCATTTGCAGGATGTTATGAGATGTTTGATCATGCAAATTACACAGAACATTGTGTGTCTCGAGCAGATAGAATATTCAATTATTCCACTGCACTCTTAAATTCTGGATTGTGATTGGTGTCTGAATTTGTTGAATCATTTTTTATAATAGCAGTGCAGCTGCAAATCACAGGCTTATTCTTTATATAACTTCATTCCTACAAGAAAATGTAAATAAAAACAGAATGCAACAATTTACAAATCTCATAGTTCCATGTGCTATTTAAAATAAAAAATAAAACATATAAAATGTTTAAACTGTGAATATATATAATTTTAAGGAAAAACATAGGGTCATAGGCTGAAAATGATGGCTTTGTGTCGTCTCAAAAAAGTGGGAACAGTTAAATATTTACCACTGTGTAGCATCACGTCTTCTGTCTGTATACATCTGTGAACTGAACAGACCAGTTGCTGAAGTTTTGGGAAAGAAATGTTGTCCCATATGTGTCTGATACATGATTCTACCCGCTCAACATATCTGGGTGTCCTTTGTTGTATTTTTCGTTTCATGACGCCAAATGTTTACAGTTCAGAACCCGGACTCTTTTACTAAGACGTTATGCTATTGTAATAAGTGCAGTATGCAGTTAGCATTGTCTTTCTTAAAGATGGACAGACTTTCCTGAAAATGATGTTTTCTAACAGAATGTGTGCTCTAAAACCTGGATACACCATTCAGCATAGATGGAGCCTTTCAAAATGTGCAAGCTGCCCATTCCACAGGCACTAATGCACCACCATACCATCAGAGACGCAGCGTTTTGAACTGAGCACCTATAACAAGCCAGATGGTCCCTCTCCTCTTTAGTCTGGAGAACGTAGTGTCCATGGTTTCCAAAAAGAAATAAAAATTTATATTTGTCTGACCACAGAACAGTTTTCCACTTTGCCTCAGTACTCAATGAGCTGTGGCCCATAGAGCAGGGGTGGCCAACCAGTCAGAGACCGAGAGCCACATTTTTTACTGTGTTACCGCAAAGAGCCACATCATACACATAGGCACAAATGAACATCACCCATCCCTTCCTCTCACACACACACACACACACACACACACACACACACACACACACCTCTGCTCAGCCAGATTTATTGTAAATGTCACACACCAACATAATGACAGAAATTGACTCCTACAGTTCTAAGACCACAGGGCAGTCATTTTAAACAATGAACATTGTGTGCACTGTCTCACACACAAACTCTTAGTTTAACCAAGTCCACAAACAATAAATGTAATAATTTAGAATAGCGTTTTTCTTTTACTATGCATGTTACTTAGTGGGACTTTTGGCGTCCTTGCCTTAAACAATCCCCTTCGAATCTGCCTTGTATTCCGTTGTTGCCACTCGAAGCAATTCTTTCACATGTGTGTCAGTCAGAACAGATCGATGCATTGATTTCACGTGAAAACACAGACTTTGTTGTTGTTGTTTTTTTATGTGCGTGTTCACTTCGCTTAAGTTCAATACGGTATTTTCGTCAAATGCGTGTGAGATGAATATACCGCAGAGGTGGGCAATTAATTTTTACAAGGGGCCACATGAGAAAGCTGATTTGTTTTAGAGGGCCACACCAACGATAATATTTTAGGGATGCACCGAAATGAAAATTCAATTCAAAAGGCAATGAAATCCATAATTTTTTGTGTTATGCCTTTTGCCTTGGCACCATCACTGGAAAACTTTCCTGCCTTTTCAAAAACGTCCTCTACAGACGGAGTGTGCATGCTCGGATTGACTTTACTTTTCTGCGCCGCGTTCTTCTCATATTTAGAAGGCAATCGGGATGTTTGTATTTTAGGCGATAAATTAAACCCGACTTGGAGAAACTCTTTGCAGATACACCCCCCTCTTAAAATTTCAGCATTGCATGTTTTGCAAATCGCTCTCCACACACCGCAGACATGTTGCTCTTATCCAGATAACCGTGTGCTGCTGCGCTTTTTTATTGCGTCATTACAATTGTGTTTCTGCCGTGTTGTTTCGGTGATTTAAGTATTTCCGAAAATTCTCGGTGCATCCCTGTAATTTATGATTGGCCTCATGCCAAGGTCTGATATACCGAAAAGTTTCCCAGTAGGGGCGAGCTCATTTAAGTCTTAAAAATACCGTATTGAACTTAAGCGAAGCGAACACGCACATTAAAAATCAAACACAAAAAAATCGTTATGAACGTAAGAGCCGCATGAAACCGGCCAAAGAGCCGCATGCGGCTCGCGAGCCGCGGGTTGGACACCCCTGCCATAGAGGATGGTACCTTTTCAGGATCATGTTCATAAAAGCCTTCTTCTTTGCATGATAGAGATTTAACCTGCATTTTATACTGTTTAATTGCATGACATGGCTAACTGTGTTTACAGACAATGATTTCTGGGGGTGTTAAAAAGCCCATGCAGTGATTTCCATTACAAAATCAGGACTGTTTTAAAAGTAGTGCTGCCTGAGGGCCCAAAGATTACGAGCATCCAATATTGATTGACATTGTCCCTTGTGCACAGAGATTACTTTAGATTCTTTTAAACGTTTTATGTTATGTTGTGTACATAATCAGATAGTAAACTGCAATTTGATGTTGAGGAACATGATTCTAAAATCCACAGTTATTAAAGTTCTTCTTTACCTCTGGGAGACTCACTGTTACACTCAAGATACACTGTTTTTACCCAATCATCTTAATGATCTGTTGGCGAATAACCCAATAACCCGCCAATTAACCTCAGTAACACATACTTTTTAAGATATTTGTTAGTCCATCTTTTTTTTGATGTGTTGCAGAATCAAATTCAAAATGACCTTAATTATCAATAATATGACCACCCTCAGTCAAGTAAAACATGCTTCAGAGTTACTAGTGATCCTTTACCTTTCTTTAGTTCAGATTCATCCTACTTGATTCATCCTACCCCGGATTTAGTTCTTTTCAATTGGAGACCACTCACTGCTACTTTAGATGGTTCCACATGAACATCCTTTAAGTTACTGAGGGTTAAATTCAAGTTTTGTTTTACTTGTGCACAGTGCACATTTACACAGGACACAGTAAAATTATTTCATCACATATCCCAGTGATGTTAGGAAGCTGGGGTCAAAGCGCAGGGTCAACCATGATACAGCACCCCTGGAGAGTAACAGAGCCCAGAGTGTTAAGGGCCCACTGCTCAAGGGCCCAAGAGTGACAGCTTGGCAATACTGGGAGCAGCTTGAAACCCTGGACATTCTGTGCCACCCAGACGAGGATAGTTCCCAATGAATCTGGTCCCTGTCAAGGCTTTTTCCTCATACCATCAGGTACAGTAGTTTTTCTTGCAAATGTCGCCACTGGCTTGCTCATCATAGACACAGTTAGAAATTTAATAGGTATATTCATAATCTATTTATTTTTATTAATAGGATAATGTCTAAATTTAACAGCTCTACAAATAAAATGTAATTGAATTTAACATGACTACTACTACTACTACTAATAATAATAATGATTATAATAAAATTCATACAAAAAAGTTAACAAACAGCTTAACCATGTGAAAGTGTAAAAACATTAGATTTAATATTAAATCTGTTCCTGGCAGACTTTTGCTTTATCTGCTTTATTTCATTGATTTGCTGGAAGTTATTAATGTGCAATCGTATTTAGCTGCATTTTGTCATAGCCTGTGTTTGTGTGTCAGTTGAGCTCAAGGTTTTTACAGAGTTTGCTCTAAATATTGAGATTTCCATTTTGAGCTGCTTAATCAAGTCTGATAGTTTTGACATTTGATACAAAATGGCGCAATAAAAAGCTGTCACTGATTGTTAAGCACTTTAAAATTTTACTCGGCCCTCATTCCGCTTGTCGCTGCAGCCCCGCTGTCAGCCATCATTAGCCGACGCCGCTCACGCTAATGAAATCTAACAGGGAGAAAATAGCAAATGAAAGAAAGAGACAAATGAACCTGGTGTCATTTCTAAAGAATAATGTTTGATTCACTGCAGAGTAAATTGCAAGAATAAATGGCTGGATTGATTGAGTCGTTTGAAAAATCATCAGTGGCCAAGGCAAGCTGTTTCACACCGTCCATGCTGCACCTGCTTCAGATGTCTGATGTGTTATTTTTGATGACTTCGGGGTTCACAATTTAGAATTTGGAAAGAGACACAGTTTAAAATATCCAGAAAACTCAATATTTGTTGTGCAGCTCTGTCAGAGTTGGCAGGCATCTTGGAAAAATAAGGTCTTTTTTTTAATTAAACAAAAAGGTCACATTTCCTCTTGGGTATTTATTTAAATATCATCTATCTACTGTATAGTAAAAAATAAATAAATAAATAAAAATCTTTCATCTAACAGTTTTTGCTTTAAAAAAGAACTTTTTAACATATGGGTGGTGTTCTAGAACAGGTTCAAAGAAGGAAGCTTAAACTTTTCTATGTGCACTCCACCTAGTACTCTGTGTGTTCCTCTGGACCTGAAAATCCTTAAAAGTCCCTTATACTGGGTTCACTTGGTACGATTTTGGCCACGATTTGGTCGTCCGAGACAAATTTTTTAAATCCTGAACATTTCTGCAATCCGAGGCTGAAATTTGTAGTCTTTAATCTCTGATTTGTTCACCGACAGCTGCTTAATTGCGATAATTTTTTTCCTCTGATAAAATTCTGGCAATTTTAGACACTTTTTTTTTGCAGTGCAGCTTCTCAGTCAACCCGAAAGCCAACAGCAGCGCCAGACCTGAACCTGAACTTCAAACCCCCTCAGGGAAAATGTTGAAATGAGTCAGTACAGCAAGAAAACAAACTTACTGAGTGATGGAGAGCAAAGGAGTGTCTGTATGACGTTTTTCTTTCTCAAGGCATGTAATGAATAAAATGAATGCTACAGATTGTTTTTGTTTGCTGCTAGCTACTGTTAGTGCGAGAACGTGGGTCTGAATGTGTCAGAGATTGATGACTTCCAACTTCAGACGAGACTTTTTCTTGTGTGTGTCAGTTTTTGAGTGTCGTACAGTCTGACATTATGAAAACTGAGATCCTACAGTGTGACATGGGGATTCATCTTTGTGCAGTCTTTGGTACAGAGATCCCTATTAAAAAGCTAGTAGCCTATTACTACTCTAGCATATGTTACATTTTTCTAGAAAAACATAAAACAAAATTTGAATTGCTTTTTGGTTTGTCCTTCTCATTTGTAGGAGACTAGGAACCTTAAGAAATAATCCTATGAGATCCTACGAGATCCTAGGATATGTGTAATACCTAATACTGAATATGCAGAAAGTCTATTTATCTCTGTAAGTACAGATGTAGGTTATGCTATATGCTAAAATGCTATGTTTGCTAAATCTACGTAGAGAAGATTCCAAAAAAAAAAAAAGAAAAGCTTCCTCAGGGTAGGTAGAATCATTAAAACTATCCATGCAGCAATATTTTCACTTAAGCACAAGACTGCTCTTCTTAAACGGTTGAGGTCTAAAGTTTTCTCTGGAAGAACAATACAGCAGAGGCTTAACCTTTTCAAAATGGTTATCAAGTATTTGTCAAATCAGCACAAGGCAGAATACTTCTCCCCCAGTCTTGCTCTCTGAACTCTCTGTGAAGTCTGGCCAAACCGAGTGTTAATAGGAAAAACATACAATAAAGAAGTTGAGATAAAACAAAAGTGCCCTGGAGGCCATCAAATGCTCTCATGCTGCAACAGTGAAACCTCACTCCTTGTTGTAGCACAGATGGATGTATCTGAGATGGCATTAGGGTAGTGCCTTCTTAACAGTACAGTGACCCTTCCAGGCTATTTCCATTGGATTTCTTCTACCACAATCTAAACTTAGTGATAGACCACAAAAAACAGACCTTGTAATCAAAGCAGGTATTGATGAATGGAGATAGTGGCAAGAGGGAGTTAAACGCCTATTCTGCATCCTTATGACCTAAACAACCTGCAATACATCAGACCAGGCACATCAGACGAGAAATAGCAGGGCAGTCTTCTCTTTTAATTGCATATTTGTAACACCTGGACAATTTGTATTAATAGGAACTCACCCCTTTAGTGCCCCTTTTTTGGTTTTGAGCACTGCCCCTCAAAATGTCTGTGCACGACCCTGTCTATGGATATCTAGTTTGTTATAGTTCTTATAGTTCTCTTATCCTCACAATTCTGCCCAGACAAATCCACCCAGTGTCTTCTAGGTACCTTAATCAGGCTTCTTGCAATGCACCATCCATCAGAAGATAACCATGAACAGAAATCACAGATCACACAGACATTAACATGGTTTGGGGCTACTCTCAAGATTTCTAACAATTGTGTCAAATAACCAAATTCAAGACATAAGATACATGATTTATGATGTATAGATTAGGACATCTAGAATCCTACAGAATCTGATCCTCAATCATTCAAGCTTCAACCATTCAAGAGCCAACACCTAAAGTTGAGCCATTAATTAAATAAAATTTTATCTGCAGAGTGCATTTAACAATGAACTTTAAAGAGTTAAAGTGGTTATAAAAGAATTTATAAGTTAATATACTTAAATAAGTGACTGATTTCAATAGCAATGAATACGAGAAAAAAAATCATTATAATAGAAATAATGCTCTTTTAATAGGCTTTTGAAGAGTAATGCTAATAGAAGACAATAATAAACGAATCTGGCATTACAAGGCCTAATAAATACATTTAATCATAATAAAATCTCCTCAATAATAAAAGTCATCACTCCGGCCCATATTAAAGATAGGAAGAATTATGTGGCCCTCAAAGAAAAAAAATTAGATATCCCTGTAGTGGACTGTTGATATTAATTACAGTCCATCTCTTTCCAAAGGGCAGACCAGAGTACTTTGTCGAGGCCCTGCTGGATTTGTGGCATGGCAATGATGTAGTTTGGTTCGTTGACGGTAAGTCGTCTGCATATTATTCTTAATGGAATATGGAAGGTGAAGAGATTTCGCAGTAATAGCCTCCCTTAATCATAAATAACTATCATTAATATAATTGATCCTAAAATCTCATTCAAGATAAAACCTAAATACCTACATTTAAATTTCTTATTCATTTAAAGACGTACAACTTGCCTGAATTCCCCTTTAAATTTGTAATTTTGTTACGAGTGTGGTTTTTCTTCACTGATAAAAACCTTGGTAACTATCAGTAAGTTGGCCCTGGGCCTTCCTCAATGTTGCTCTCTTAATTTTTTCCCCCATGCTGTGATTGATCTCGCTCTCTGCATCTCCCCATGGCTTTGCATGTGTGACGGATCAATTTGGTCACGCTTGTCAGTCTGAGGCTTAGAGGTATCATGAAACTCTTCACCGAAGATGAAGGGGGAGAAAGACTGAATATTCAGTCGGCATCAACCGCGTCTCCTTCCTCTCATTGCTCGGGAATTGCCGTGTAAAATTGCCATCGGTTTGACAAGAACAAGCGTTTTAGTCGTCAAGCAGCCTCTTCCCGTGTAGTGCCAGTCAAGCTGAGAGAATTTAGCAAGGGGATAGGAGGCCTGATCATGCCTGTTTTACAAGTCTTATAGCAGCGTTGGAAGATTGGTGAAGCGAAACCATCCCACTGTTCTCGACAGAGCTACTCAACGGCAACCGAACTCCAAAGAGAGCCAGACCACATAAGCTTTTCTTTAGTTCTAAATGCATCAGTGCTGGTTTTCAAGCATCCTGGTCATTTTTGGTAGCATTCAGTCAAGGTAGCTGAGTTTGTGTTGCCATTCTTAACATGATTCATTGCTCAACAGTTGTTCCTCATGGTTCTTTGACATCCTGAAACGGATCCACAAAGGACGGAATCACAGTAAGAACCAGAACTCAGCATGTTTTTCCAGCCAAACATTTAGTGCTTTAGTGCTCTGCAGTGTCTTTTCTACAATGTGCATTAGAATGTAGCAAGAATGTAGCAATGATTTCAGTCACTGTTGTTGGGAATATTGGACAATACATTGTTCATATGATGCCAAAGATATAGTGTTGCACTAAATTTATGAAGGAAAAAAAAAAAGATGAAATATGCTGAAACCAAAAAAAACCCTGCTTGGGTGGGTGTGGCCTAATACGTGGTAGTACCAAAAGTTTAAAAACTAGCTCAAGAAAGTACTATATTTATTTTACACTATCACTTTCAAAATAGTCCTCTTACACAGCAATGCAGCGCTCTCAGCGTTCCTGCCACTTCTCAAACGTGTCCTGGAAGTCTTCTTTTTAAAGCTTGTTGAGCACCTTTCGTGATTCGCACTAGATCTCCGCAATGGTGTCAAAACGGCAACCTTTGAGATGGATCTTCACCTTCAGGAGTAGGGTGAATCAACAGGATCCAAATCTGGCGATTAGGATGGGTGTGGAAGTGAGATCATGTGGATTGTTCTCAGACGATCATCATGCACAAGTTGCTGAATGGTTTCAACATTTTCAGAGGTTGAGCTCTTTGAAAGTCTTCCCGAATTCTTTTCGTTATCCAGTCATGTTCTTCCACCCTTGAAGTGCACGTGCCGCTCAAAACACCTCCAACGACTTGTTGCAGCATCGCCGTATGTCAAACGCATATCATGTCAAATGTCGCATGTTCCCCATGCAGAATTTCACGTTTGTTTTTAGAACTTGCTGTCCATGATGAAATCACAGACGTGGTAAGGCACATGGTCAGAATAGCACCAGTTACACCATTAGTCTCAAAACCTTTGATACCACTTCGTATTCTAATGCGATTACTTTTATTGCCACATTTTGTGAGATGTCCAGTTTGCTAAGCTACTGAAGTAGATCTAAACTCGAAAATACAATAAAGTGTCATGATTTAAATTTGAAGATGGATTCTACAGGTTAGTATTTCTACACTAGCCTGGTAATGCTTGCTATTTCACTAACCCTTCGCCAAATGAAACTAACAGTGTTTTTTCTGCTGTTTATTTACCAGTGAAGAACTTTTGTGTTGTGAATACGAGGTCTCACAACACTACGGAGAGCGAGGTGTGTCCTGAGAGTCACATACTGAAGAATAAAGATTAACATTGCAAAGGCAGAGCTGCATCTTTCTCGAGACAGAACAGGAAAAAAACATTTGTTTTGTTTTTTCTTTATTTTTTTGCCCTATAAAGGCATGTGTGTGAAGGAGCCTTTCAGAAGTCAGAAGACACTTGGAAGCGTAATGCAAAAGTAAATTGTTGATTTGTTGATTTGCTGAAGCAAAGGAATCAAAGTACCTTTACCATACTATTATGTTTTTATGTATGTATATATATATATATATATACATATATAGTTGGATTGTGCTGATTAAAATCAGAATCGGATCATGTCACATCAGTAGCTGCTTCGTATGTATCCTTAATATATTGTATCGTAGGCTATACATCGAGGGGAAAATCACATTGGATTTAGTTATAGAGAAGTGTGCTTTCCTAATATACACTATAAGAGTACAGTATTTGGACCCCTAACCATGACACCTGTGCAAACTTGTTGGACACCCCATTCCAAACCCATGAGCATTTTGTCTCCAAATTTCTAGCCTGGACTTCTACAAGGTTTTGGGGCAAGTGTGTGGACATTTGTTAGGTCTGGTAGCAATTTCATTGTCACTGATGTCCAGTCACACCATTCGTTCATTGATATTGCTTCCAATACTGATGCAACTAAAGATTTCTTTTCTTTACTCACTACATGCTTCAGCACCCAGCAGTTCTGTGACTCACTCTGTGAGTTTGCATGGTCTACTGCTTAGAGCTGCTGTTACTTCTAGACACTTCCATTTCACAATAATAGCACTTACTGTCGACCTGGTCAGATCGAGCAGGCCTGAAGTTCTACAAATTGGCTTGTGGCCAAGGTGGCATCTTATGACAGTACCCCATTTAAAGTCACTTAGCTTTTTAGTACAAGCCATTCGACTGCCAGTGTCTTGTCCATTTTCATGACTAGCTGCTTGATTTAATGCAACGCTAGCAATGGGTGTGGCTGAAACCTACTTTTGTGTATATGGTGTATGCATAGGAGAGTTTATATGGGTAGTCCAGTAGAAAGTCAACAAGTCATCGGCATCAAGATCATCAACCTGTCAAGTGATTTAACCAGCAAAATATCAACTTGTTTTAAACAATGCGTCAGCAGTTTAGTGTTGTAAGATATTTAGTCTGTGTAAACATGGCCACTTCATTTAATGTCTTATGTCTAATGTCTTAATATTAATTTTAAATTCAGTTTGTGTTAACATTGTTAAAACGTTTGCTATGAAAGTCTATAAGAAATTCCATATTGGACGATCTACACTGTCCACTATCCACACAATTACATACTCTGTTTTACAATACGGTAGCGTCCATTGATTAATTTACAGTCATTCACAGTGACGGAGACAGCTGATTTTTCCTGCATGGTTACCAAAAAGTCGTCTTTGGACACGATTGTGTTAAATCTTCTTTTTACTTAAACTAGGAGACCCAAACCTGCTCCAGCATGACAATGCCCCAGTGCATAAAGCCAGCTCCATGAAGATCTGCTTTTCATGGGTTGGAGTGGAAGATCTCTGGCTGTAGCAGTCTGATTTCAAATATTTATTGAACACCTTTGGGATGAATGTGAAAAACTGACTAGACCTCAGGCCTCCTCACCTCAACTGCATCAGTACCTGACTTTACCAATGTTCTTGTGGCTGAAGAAGCACATTTCTCCACAAGCACACTCAAATATCTAGTAGAACATTAGAGTGGAAGTTACCACAAGAGTGGAAGAGACTATAACATTAAATGGGGACTAAATGTGGAATGGGATATTTCACATTGTCATACTATAGGCATGCATGAAGAGTTCTACCTTCTGCCATTTTGTATTCTGAGGTTCAGTTTCACAGTGTTTGATTCCACTGTAAATACTAATTTGGCTGCTTTGAGTTAAATTTTTGCAGATTCATTCTGTGGAGTCAGTCAGCATTGATCGATTATTTGCAAACATTCCCCTCGATGTCCATTAGGATTTCATGACAGCATCTATCTACAGTAACTAGCTGTCTAAAGTTCTTGCTAATCCATTTTGGTAGCAATGCGATCTTTATTATCGCCTATCAGCCCTACTTCCTGCTGACGCATCAAATATGGTAGAACACTACAAAATAGGTGATAACATTTGCACATTTATTTCATCAATACTCAGGTCTATTAAAAGTAAAGAAGTTGTGTGGCTTGTTTTGCTCACCCGATACAATCAGGAGTATTTATTAGCATTTAATTGCTACCAGTTAAAGTGGTGAGGCCCAAACCCTACAAAATTAGTAATAGATAAAAAATAAGTTCCCTTTTAGAAAATGCAATTTATTCCTCTTATAACACAGGAACTATTTCTAAATGTATTCAAGAATAAAACCTTGATCTTTAGTTCTCTCAAGGTCTCACACTTGCATACATAATAGCAGCTATAAACAGTCTTTTAAACAGTCTTCTGACCTCATCAATAATACCAAGGACCCACCATCATCTCTGACCTTATTCCATTAACACTAACATTACAGTAATGTGCAGCCCACACTGTTCATTTCATATGTGATGGATTAACTCATTTTTTTATTTTATTTATATATTTTTTTATCCGCTATATTGCAACCCTGCCCCCTGGACCTATTCAGAATGATCACTGCACTGCCTCACTTTACATCCCCTGCACAAACTGAATAGTTATTGTCTTTATCTTTATTTATTATTTAATTACTTTATATCTCTTTTTTTCCCCTAGTTTTTCATATTTTTATGGCACTAGCACACCATGACAAATTCCCTTGTACATGCAACCCATGATACTCTGCAATAAAGGTGATTTTGTTTCTGATTCTTTCCCTCACTAGCCTCTCTTTCTTCTCACTCGAAGCAGCTTGCTTTCTTCATACTGAGAAACAGCAGCATAGAGACGAACGCTTTAATTCTGACAGCGCTGACACTGGAGACTTCTTCCATAAATATATATCTTCATTAAGAAACAGTATGATTTTTACTCAGAGTTTTTTACAAATATTAGATTATCCAGCTCCGCTTCTAATCCATTTCCAGAAAGTACATCTTTCTAACTCACCTGAACATCAACACACATGCATCTTGTTTATCAGTGTGTTTAAAACATAAACTTTCAGTATTATCTCTATTCAAGCCCCTGTGAACAAGCTGTTCCAACTGAAACAATAAAATAGTAGAATGAGCTTGTGAACACCTAAAACCTTTGATTTGAATTAGTCATATCATCAGAGATGCTCTTATAGGACATGGGTCAATAGCTTTTTGATCCTTTGGTCCAATCTGTATGTAGAATTTAACAATCTCGGTGGTATGACTGTAATTCAGAGCCTTTAGAATCGAGGAACGTGTTGCACTTGTGAATGATGAAACTCTTCCCGCGCTGGCAGAAATCTGAAGCTTCGTCTGACGCGAGCTCCGAAATCGAACCGCGTGTCGGCACCGTACCAGCTGAAATAAAGCAGCTCTTTGAGTAATGAAGAGAGATCAGCAAATCACTTCTCTTTTTATAAATGGACTTTTAATTAATGACTCGAGACAGATTTGATTCTGAAGTGAATCAAATCGGAGCCTAGAGTTACATTTTATCCCTGCGAAAAAACCCTTCATTTATTAGAGGAGGCGGAAATGAAGAGGGCTGCGCTGACATATAATAATAACGTTCATGCAGATTTTATGCCTATTAAAAGAAACATGCGGTATTCATCAGCGTCATTAATAGTGCAGGGTTGTAGCTGTTTTATTTTAGAACCGCGTACGCTACGCGACCCTGCACGATTCCCGGGCTGCTGGAAACATCGATTTATACCAGTGCTCTACAATAAAAAAAGAAAGCAGTTCAAGCGGTGGAATAATATCTCGTTAAATGATGCGGTGAGCGTCTGAATTTACAGATAAGAGCAGATAATGATGATAATGGAAAAGAAAGCGGACTAGGGGGCAGAAACGCTTGTCGTTTTCCGACTCTGTGTTGATGGTAATAAGCGCGGTTGCGGCCTGTGGACCGTGTCCTTTCTGTCTTGTTATCCCCACTCTAAATCTTCGGCATCTTGGCAGGCCCGGGCCATGTGTATTCCCAAACAGACTCTCTAACTACCTCCCACACTGCTAACCAGCATCATGACACACTCGCTCCCTCTCGGCTCACCGGAGCCCGCTGGCTATATTTAGAAGGACTAATTGGGTGTGCTAGAAATCACAGAGTGACACCTCTGAAGTTGAAAAGAATCTCGAGTGCATTGTTTTCTTTTTCATTTCCTTATTTTTCCGTGTTATTTTTTTTCCTCCCCGTTTTCTTTTTTTTCCCCGTCTCGTTTCCGCCGCGCAGCTGCACAACAAGGGTTCGGACGCCTTTCCGAGTGACAGCTCATTTAATGGAAAAAGCAGAGTATGACGAGGAGATGAAGCAGTGTTGCAACAAATGACTCGCTTGTCCCGTTATTACGAGGGCTCTGGGCAACTTCAGTCTCATAAGGGGCCTCCGGAGCCCGATGTTACACTCATCACTGCTTGAATAAACAATGTCGGTGTTTCTTGTGTGTACAGAGAGTTGCTCGTAAGGTTGCAGGTCAGCGTACGGAAAAATGTCTCAGCGTTGCATTTGAGAGAGAAGATCGCACTGCTGTTTATCCCTGAGGAAACGTATCGAGAACTGAATCACATGAAAGAAGCTTTTTTGTGTGTAAGAAATTATTCATTCGATACCGAACTAAACGTGCAGATCGTGGAATTGTTTGTTTTATAATTTATTGTTGTAAAGAACGATACAAAATCTTAACGCTGCACCTGCATAGTGAGAGGAAGTGAAGTACCCCTCCAGGCTTTTATTCCTTTTATAGAACACACATTCACCAATAGTTAATATCTTTTTTAACATGTTAATCAACATCAAGCTTTCTATCCATTTATTGTTACTTTTACCATCCTGTTTTACGTCTTGGTACAACCCAAAATTGATTTGCATCAATAACGGAAAGCTGTTGCGTAACACCATGCAAACTAACAAACAAAAACTTTCTAAAGTGCTGCGAGAGCATTTCATTGATACTTAGAGTTGGCGTTACATGAACATCGAAAAATTAAGACCTGTTTAAAATTATTCAAGACCTAAAACATTGAATGAAAGACTTTTTAAGGCTTATAATTTCGATCGTTAAATTTGAGACTTTTCTACACCTTGTTTGCTGTTCTAAGTTACATTATAGCAGCTATAAACATTCATGTCTTCATTACAGTTCAAGCCCTGATTGTCAGTCTACGGCACGCGCACTTCTGGTAATTCCGCTTCCGGCGCTGCGCTGTCTCGCCACCGGTGCGGCGGCCATCTTCCCGGTGTAAATAGACGCCAGCTCCTTTTATCCCTCGCCAGATTGTCTCTTTGGCATTGTGTTTGTTTTGAGATCTTCCTGCCGTTTTTTCCCTGTTAAATGTGTTTACTTTTATTTTGGATCTCTAATTTTTTTCGGACTAGTGTTTTCTCCCGGATTCGGCCGGCCGTTTTAGTTGTATTTTTTTTGCTGGTTCTTGAACGTTTGTTTTCAGACAGCTTCCTGCCTCTTCTGCTCTGGGTCTCCAGGTTTGAGGTTTAGTTTCTGCTTCTTTCCTGCTCTCAGCCTCTTGGTGCTCCCTTTTTAAGTTTTCGGACAGTTGGTATTATTGCTCTGCCTTCTCATTAAAGACTGCCTTTTTTAACTTCAGTTAAAAGTCCTTCCACTCACGTTCTCTGACACTGATACTAAGTGCTGACACTGGAGACTCCTTCCATAAATGTTAAACAAATATTTCCTAACCAAAAAACATAATTAAGGCTACGTCTATATATAAATATACATATAAATTTAAAAATGGTGTTTTGTCTAAAACCACTCCACATCCACACCTTCATTTTCTATCATTTCCCAAAAGTTGTTCATCCACACTGAAATGTCGAAAAATCTTCATGTCCCCGTACTGCACGTGAGCAAAACGTAACGTCTTCTAGGAAGCTTATGAAGATTTGTGCTCATTCACCAGGGTGTTAGTAAAGTCAGGTAGTGATGTAGGTGAGAAGGTGAGGAGGCCTGGGGTGCAGTCAGCGTTCACATTCACCCCAAAGGTGTTCAATAGGGATGAGGTCAGAGCTCTGGAGCATCTTCATGGAGCTGACTTTGTGCACAGGGGCATCAAGTGAATAAAAAACCTCATGCCACAGCATCCAAAGACGTTCCATACAATTGTGGGCCTCCAACTTTGTGGCAAAAGTTTGGAAAAGAATCTGAGAAACTGTAGTAAAATGTATGAATATCTACATACAATCATTTACTACAGTTTCCCCTAAAGAGCATTTTTTATTATCTCGATTTGACTTCTAGCTTAAGAACATCTTGTTTATACAAACTTAATAAAATTTAGACTGATATCTATTTTTATAAAGTCTTCTTTACTGAAATGGACATTTTCCTCACCATTATTGATGTATTCGTTCATTCATTTTCATTTTTAATAGCAGCTGCACTTGTGCACGAAAGCCGCAATGCAGCCGAATAATGAGCATTACATTACATATAACAAGCAAATAAAAACCAACACACCATTCCACACCAAACGATCCGAACCTTTTTCCTGTCACTTTTCAGCTCTGTCTATTACTTCCTGTTTGAATTTCCAGCCACATTAAGCGATGATGCATGTGTGGCGAGATCGTGATCTCGGCCGCTGTGGCCTTATTTTCTCTCGAACATACACACGCTGTCAATTACGCTCTGCAGACCGATGGCTTTTTTTGGACTAACAGTGAGTTTGCCCTCAGCGTTATTTGGAAAAAGTGGCTCGGGAAGCGGCCTAATGAGAGCAGACGAGTGACAGCGAGTTACTCCAGAGGTCTATTTTATCAATACGTTTATATGCAGGAGCATTTTGGGATCATGTGATGTATCTGTTATTGTGTTTTCGTAGCCTGTTTACTCGCTCCGCCACCGAGATTGGCCGTTATGTCCATTTAACTTCGTTCCTGGTTCAAAAGTCATTAGGCAGCGCTCCATAAATCTCACTCGGTGCTACTTAAACCACAAATAGCCCTATTTCAATGAGGGCAAAAAACAAACCTTGTGTTACGCTTATACAGACCGCATTGATAAAGCAGCTAAGTGAGGAATAAATCAAGCCGACCACAAACTCCTTGACCATGCCGGATGCCAACCCGAGCAATCTGGACCGTGTCGTTTCATTTAAAGTAAAAAGATCTCATACATTTCAATGCGGTTGTGTGTTTTTCATAGGAAAATACATACATGTGATTACAATATTATCGTAATGTAAGCAACATATATGAAATACATAAATTTGCATCATTTCTGAAAAGACAAAAATGTATAAGTTGTGTGGAAAATGATGAAATTGTGTGGAAATAATAAAATTGTGGATAAAAAAGATTTTGAAAGTGACATAAATGTAAAAAAAAAAATGGATTAAAAAACAATCATGTTGGTTCCTGGAAAGGAACCAAAATTTGAATTTGAATTTGAATTTGAAAGAACCAAATACTAAAATAATGTACCAAGTAAAATAAAACAATCATTAGGAAAATAAAGAAAAATAAATAAATTTTAATAAATAAAAATATGTGCAATAACTCTTATTTACTTCTGTATTTTGCTGTGCAATATATTTTTATATCTAAAAAATGTGCAATAAATGTTTTTATTATTATTTTATTAATATTATATTAATTATAATTTTTCTTTGTAAGTGCAAAAGTACTTCTCTTTCTGATTCTGATTAAAAAACTTACATTTTAAAATTAAAATTAAAGAATTGCATAAATACAAAAATGTATGTTAAAATGAAAAATTCATTAAATTGAATGAAATCTGAGTGACTGTGTTTTTGAAATTATATGAAATATAATGTGAAATTGTGGGAGGTAGAAGCTTAATGGTTAAGACATTGGACTTTGGATCCAAAAGCTCATAAGTTCCAATCCCAATCACACCAAGCTGCCACTCCTGGGCCCCTGAGCAAAGCCCCTATAAATGAGAGAAACATAAGTCGCTCTGGTTGATAGACACACACCCCTTTGCACAATTAGTCTTTAATTGCCATTATAACAAACTCCTCTCTTCTGGGAAGATGTTCCACAAATCTTTTGAGATTTGTGAAGCTACAAGGCTGTTAGAAACGTCAGGTCAGTGAGGGGTGCAGTCAGTGTTCACATTCATCTTAAAGCTCATTAAACGAGTGAATACTGGTTTCTTTCTACTTAATTGACTTTCCAACGTTAATTTAACAATTTGTATCAATACAACAGCAGTGTGTAGAAACAAGCCGGCATGCTAACATTACTGATAATTCTAAGAAGTGCTACATTTGCCAAATTTAGCACAATGTCAGAGGCACACAATTGAATTGGACGTCTTTGGATGCTGTGAATTTGGCCTTCACTTGAACTAGGAGACCCAGACCCTGTTTCAGCATGATGATGCCCTTGTGCACAAATCCAGCTTCATGAAGATCTACTGATATCCATAAGATGGAGTGAAAGATCTCCTGTTATAAAGTTCCAACCCTATTAAACCCCCTCATTTTTAACATACTAACATTGCTTCTGTAATGATAGAAAAATTGCTTTATTATGTAATTATATGGTCAATCTGGATTCTACATATTAAAAAAGTTTTTTTTTCTTTTATAACTTCCTGGTGTTATTTTCTTGGGTATGAACGTTTCCATAGAAATGTAAAGACACAACTGTTATTTAGATCCTGATTAATAAAACCACAGTGATGTGAAGGAGGGTGTACTTTCTTTTTTCTCTGACTGTATTTACAGTTTTGAGTGGAATAAACGACTGTAAAGACCTCCAGCAATAAATCTACATGTGCACACACACACACACACACCCGAACATAATTAGGCCACTGGGATGCTGTTCGCATTTCATAAATACATACATGTTTGTAGAGAAGAAGCTAATAATAACACACACAGTCATTTTCTCGAGTTTCAGCGTTCGATGGAGGAAATCGGCTCGTCATTAGGGGTCAGTAGAGGTCTGTGACACGACGAGTGCCAGGGCTCTAATTTTAGCACACACCTCGCCAGCATGGACGGGAAGTCGTTTATAGACACTGCAGCCGTAATTCTATAGTTCAGTTTGACATCATGCTGATTAGAAATCAGTGCTTGTTCAAGTGGGAAAAATGATCAGAAAAAGTCACAGCCTTAGGAACTTTTTCACCGCATGACAACCTGGGATAAGATTTAGAAATACGGCTTATTCTTATGTCCATTTCTGAAGCAATTACAGTATATTTATAACTGTATAACTGTAAAATTTATTGCTGTATATCGGGTTGATTTCTCATGAGTCTGCATTGGTCACTGAATCACAGGTAGCTTGAATAACAGCTAGAATGCAGAATTGTTCCATTAGGATAAAACCAATAACAATAACAAAAAATAATAAAATAAAAAAACAGGACAGTTGAATTCTGAATTCTGATTGGTCGAAAGCTTTAGATCTATTTCTATATGTTTAGGAGACACTTCACATAAAAACATTGAAATGCTAAAAAAGTTATAGACCTTATATAACTGGTGTAAATGGTATACAAAGTTTTCATACAGAGATTTTATTCTACAACTATGTAAAGAGTCTCCAGTTTCATTGCTTTGTAACAGATGATGTATCATTAAAAAAATGATAAATTTATATATAATTATTAGAAGATGCACTATATTTTTATGATTTAGAAAATGACCAATAATTTATATGTAGATTGATTCCTCCTAGCTAAACTGTTTCTCAAGCACCCCTGCTGCTACGGAGACCGAGGCGGGTCCTGAGAGTCACGTAGATTACAGATTAACATGGCAGAGGTAGAGCTGCATCTTCCTGGAGACACAACAGAAAAAAACGTCTGGTTTTATTACATCATTTATTTATTTATTTTTAACTACAAAGGCTTGTTTGTGAAAGGGGTCATGTGTTAGAAGTCAGAAGCTACTTAAATAAATTGATGATTTGCTGTCTGTCTGAACTGAAGAAATGAAAGTAAACTTTCTGCACTATATTAAATTGCAGAGCATCATTTTATTTTTTTTTTATTGAATCATATTGCATTGAATCGCTTTTTTGTTTAATCGAATCAGAATCGGATCGCACTGCATTGTAATGTGGTGTAACGTCTCTTTAATGTATCATATTGCTGAATATGCATCGAGATGCGAAACGCATCAGTCTCGGTTATGGAGATGCACATCCCTAATATCTAGACATATTAGACTCCACCTTGGACTTTAACCCCCATCATGCACATTCTACACACAATTATACACAACACATTCCCTAAACACTGAAGAATGAAGAACGGAAAAAGCTGGCGATGAAACGATGGTCTGTGCCTCCTTTGATGTTAACATACATTTATGGCATTTGGCAGATGCCCTTATCCAGAGCGACTTACAACTGAGCATTTGACAGTAAGGGGCTTGCTCTAGGGCCCATCAGTGGCAGCTTGGTGTTGCTAAAATTGGAACAGGTAACCTTCTGATCCAGAGTTCAATACATTAGCCACTTAACTTCCACCTACAGAACATGACATGTATTTCAAACATTCTGAAGCATCACAATCACAATCAGAATGTAGAATTTCAGAAATGATGGGGTTTAATTTAAGGAGGAGGTGGTACCTCAATGGTGAATGCTCTGGGTTACTGATCAGAAGGGTGGGGTTTAAGCCCTGGTATTGCCAAGCTGCCACTCTTGGGCCCTTGAGCAAGGCCCTTAACAATATGTGCTCTATGGGTGCTGTATCATGGCTGACCCTGTGCTCTGACAAAATGCAAAGAAGAAGAGTTCGCTGTTCTGTAATGTATACATGACTAATAAAATAATAAATAAATAACCCTAACTCTAGAAAATGTTCTTCTAAAAGTATGATGGTCTGCATGTACTAAAAGTTTATCATAGTGTGTCAGTTCTATAAAATATAAAAAATATTTTACATTTCAGATTAACCTACAAAAAAGCCCCAGTGTTCTCACAAATGCATTGTGAAAGTTCTTTGGTTTGGGATTGATGTACAGTAGCTTATTTTTCATGCTAGCGACTGATGAGTGTCTCTTTGTTGTTTGTCTCAGGTGTGTAAAGCAATATGGCTGCTAGCATTATCACTAGTGTCCATCCAAGAGTGACAGTTTCCTTGTTGATTTATAACACAGGCTTCATTGTAGCCTTTAACTTCTTGAATGCAAATTCAATTACAGACAAGCAGTGTTGCAGTATGATGAAATAGCAGGATTCATATTAGCTAGTACCAAAAACATCTAGTTTTCATCTAATAGGAAGTTAGCAGCACAAGCTACGTGTGCTAATTATAAGCATTTTCCAGAGACAGCGAAAATCCCTGCAGGTTTCTTCCAAGCTTTATTTATCTTTGTACAAAAAATAGGAAATTAAAATGAAACCATGTGTATAAGGTGCCATTCCATTTTTTTTGACTGAAGTGGTAATTGCAGAAAAGTTGACTAGGAAAACACTGGATAAAAAAAAGTTTAATATGATTGCACGGAGGAACAGAGCGTTCATGGTGAATGTTTGGATTAGGTGATTTGCCATAGCGCATTTTCATCAAGTCGAGAAAATCTTAACTCCCATGTCACTTGTTGCGCCGTCATGTTGTCATTTTATCACTTTGAACTCACGGCCCCGTGCTGTGCACGTAACTAGAAAATGAGAACTAGAAATCTCTTTGAATGCTGGCTTGGTTGCTGGCGATGTGACGGCAGGCTAACATAGCTAACAAGTAGGGATTTGTTCAAACTGCATGTGTAAATCCTTCCACAGTGGCGCCTCGTCAGTCAGCTTTCAGGAGTCGTCCTGACACGCTGTTATCTATAAACACGAACAAAAGTCAAACGAGGGAGAGATTAAAAAAAGAGAGAGAAAGTTCTAGCAATTTCTTCCGTCGCGCGAATGAAAATGTACGTCAATGTTGATGTCTTATGCATTTTCAAAGCTGTGGGTGAAATCAAACTCCAGAAAGAAGATAAATTGGAAATGGAAGTTAAATATAACTTAATTTTTGTCAGATTTATTATTTTGGTTAAAGCAGTTATACAATAATTAGAGTTGATTGAGAGAAACTGATGTCTCACACTGTGTGTTTTTGTTGACGATAGAAGAGGATCAACACACTTTACAGAATTATGAGCCGATATGGACAAGCACTGGCTCTTGTCTGTGTTTTAAATCAAGTCAAATTTATTTCTATAGCACTTTTTACAACAGACATTGTCTCAAAGCAGCTTTACAGAATTTAAGAGTTAAGGTGAGTGATGTGTATTTATCCCTGATGATGAAGTCTGGGAGCGACTGTGACAAGGAAAAAACTCCCTTAGATGTTACGAGGAAGAAACCTTGAGAGGAACCAGATTTAAAAGAGAACCCGTTCTCATTTGGGTGATATTAAGAGTGTGAGTATAAATATTTAAAACACACAGAACACTGGAGAGTGAGAACTAACATGAGCACTGGAATGTGAGATTATGAGTAATGTTCTTTCTACAGTCTTATACAGTCAGTTGGCGTTATGGAACCAGCAGCTACTGAGCAACTCATTAAATAGCTGAACATTTGAGATCATCACAGATCCAACACCAGCTTCATGCCAAAAAGTGATGCCCATCTCTGTTTCACACTGAATCATTTAGAGAGTCTTCAGAAATGATGTCTATCATGTAATGTCCTGCCTAGTCACCGCACCAAATCCTATTGAACTGCTCTGGGATAAACAAGATCACAGGTGGGAAAGATTTAAAGTTTTACAAGAGACACAGCAAAGTATCCAAACTGAATGTTTAAAGAAACGAAGTGTCCGGATTTTGAAGAGTGTTTAAAGCTGTTATTTATGTTAAGGGACGATTTTTCAAGGAATACAAATGTGCTTTATCATCCTTTTGCCATATATATATATATATATATATATATATATATATATATATATATATATATATATATATATATATATATTACAGAACAGAAACTTATCCGAGTGATGTTAGGAAGCTGGGGGTCAGAGCGCAGGGTCAGCAATGATACAGCGCCCCCTTTGGAGCACAAGGGCATTGGTCAATGGCCCCAAGAGTCCAGCTTGGCAATACTTGGCTTGAACCTTCGACCTTCTGACCAGTAACCCAGAGTTTGACGCAAGTAAGTCATAAATGTCAAATTTCTACTCATTTGTCCACAGAAATTCTTTTTAGTTAGTTATTAGTTTGTTGCATGTAAACAAAAGGAACTGACATATGTTTACAAACTGATCACTGTAGACTGGGAACAGCCCACAAGATCTGCAGTTATGGAAATGTTTTGACTTATGGAAATGTCTAGACGTCACAATTTGTGAAACTCGCTTAAATCCTTACGCTCGACCCTTTTTCCTTTCATTTTACCATTTTGGCAGACCAGATCTCATCCACAGTGACTTATATTTACGTTTTAGACAACTGAGTAGCTATTGGGGTTAAGGGCCTTGCTCAGGGGCCCAGGAGTGGCATCTTGGTGTGACCGAGATTTGAACTCACAACTTTTTGAACCAGCCTTAACAACTAAGCAACCACCTCCTCAATACACAGGTGTTTTAATTAAAACCTGATTGATCAGCTGTAAATTACAGATCAGCCGAATTATATTTAGCCAGAAAACTCACTAAAATGCAGAAAATGATGAATAGAAAACATAATCTGTGCTACATTTTCCAGGAATGAAAGCTTTCTCAGGTGCTGTAGCATCTCAGTCGCACATTAAAACCTTCTCTAAACTGGTGAACGATAAAAAATTATTTACCATTTACTTCAAATTTTATGAACTTTATGAGCTAATTCTATTATTCAAAGCCAAACAATAAGCGTTAGTGAGCATCCTTATGCATAATTTTGCACTACTGGATGATAAATGAAGCCTCTTCAGATGAGTGTGTGATAAATTATTCTTGTAGTTCACGCAACACTAAACTGGTAGCCATATGGTGTCATGTTTTCTAACTTCGATGGTGTGGAAAAAGACCCTGAAGATATTATGTGCTGATTTCACTATCTGCTGTCGGGTCTCCTGGCCTGAGACATTTTAATCCCATGCAGAAGTGATCCAGCTGCTCACGGTGCTCTCCATAGTCACCTTGTAGGACGTATGGAGGTTCTTAATTCTCAGGCTTGCTGCAGGAAACGGAGGCTTTTGTGGGCAGGATTTGGCTCAAATTCAGGTAGTGTGGGTTCAGGTGAGGTCTTCTAAAGAACAAAGAATACATTAAAATCTATACAATGTTATTCAAAAACGTAGCTGAGGTCCAGATATTCTGCACTGGAGCTACAGGATTAATGTGGGTAAGAAGTAAGTGAGCTCCTGTTTTAACATGGGTTCTGGACGTCTTTTATTTATTTTTTTTACAATTTGTAGTGTTGTTTAAACACCTGTTGTTTCAAATTACCTTCATGTAGCTCAATCTTGCAATTTGAGCATGTTGACCAGCATTTTTGCAGAAGCCCCTATCCAGAATTACTTAAAACTGAGCAGTTAATTGTTAAGGGCCTTGATTAAGGGTCCAGCAATGGCAGTTTGATGGTGCTGGGATTTGAACTCACTAACTTCCAAGCAGAAGTCGTTAACCACTGAGTTACCACTTCATTAGCCGTTTGATTTACTGTTTAAATTGATGAAATTAATAAAACAATGGCAATGCCTTTGCTAATTCATTAATCTCTCCATACATGATTAATGAGATAAGCACTCGCATGCCCAAGCACTCATCTGCTCCACTTACAGCTCAATTCGAGTTAATTCATAACTCTTTTCATAGAAATTAGGTCCGTGAGATAAGCGAGGCATAAACTGAGATGCGTCTCATCCTTCGTGTCCTCCGTGAAACAAATGTCAAAGCACTTTCCAATCACATGTTGCTGAAAAATGCTTTCAGAAAAGAAAGGTCATCCCTTTGTCACAACTGCTAGTGAGTATGGAGGAGGAGGAGAAGAAGAGGAAGTCCATAATACACACCTAAATGGAACAGATGATGATGATGATGATGATGATGATGATGAGATTTGAATAGAAATGATGACCAGGTTGCAAGGGTACACCAATAGTCAAGTGGCAGGAATTTGATCTCCAGCTTTGTTTCAAATCGACCAGAAACCGCTTCCTACATAGTTCTACATAGAGTAGGTGTGTAACGTATATGTTTTCGGACCAAACTATTTCGCTAAAGGGCTTTCAGTTTGGTGCACATATGTTCCCTCAGGAACATATTAAGTGGCGGACCGCAAGTGAGTTTAATCTCCGCTTCGCACTGCGCAGTGTCACTGTGGCTGCTCGATCTGTACCGGAAACACGATTCTGTTCTGCATGTGCGCGGAATCTCTGTGACTTCCTGCCATCGCCAACGTTTTTACAACAATCAAGTGATATGGATTCTTCAGCGATTTATCTCCAGCTTCAAGAATTTCTTTTAAAAAGAGAAATCCTGACAATTCCACATATCGAGGGAGTGAATGAATAAAGGATGGAAGGAATGAAGATATTTGTTAAAGTATGCTGAAATAAATAGAACAGTAAAGTAGATCATATCTTTAGAAAAATACACACACACACACACACACACACACACACACACACACACACACACACACACACACATTTATATACATATCTGTATTTCCAAAATGGGGTCAAACAAATACAAACTATTTATTTATTTATTTATTTATTTATTTATTTATTTATTTATTTATTTATTTATGGCAATTAAATATTTTTTTTATTTTAATCAATATAATAAAAAGTGTATTGAATTCATTTGATTTATTATTATTATTATTATTATTATTATTATTATTATTATTATTATTATTTGTAATCTTTATACATGTTATAAAAAAATTTAATATATAATTTGGATTTCAACAAAGCAGTCAATTTATTTAAAATTGTTTTCAAAATGTAAGCTGTTGATGATCACAAATTTTAATAATAATAATAATAATAATAATAATAATAATAATAATAATAATAATAATAAAAATTGTGTACCATTACACCCTTAATAAGAATAGGAAACCAGTCTCCTTTTTTCCTCTACTCCTTTCTCTCCTCTCTCTCTCTCTCTCTCTCTCTCTCTCTCTCTCTCTCTCTTTATTTCTGTCTAATCTTAAAGTACATCGTTGCTTTAAGGCAACAAATCAGTATCTGGAGGGGTGTGAAGGGTTTACAAACTAATAAAAATCATATTATAATTACAGTTTTATCATCAGTATTCTGGTGCTGAACTTCCTACACTCCTGAATTGATCAGCAAAATTAAAAATGTTTGATTTGAAGTTTAGAATGACATATAAGTAATAAACTCTGCCTTCTAAACAGTCCCCACTGTAAGTCCAAGCTTATGTCAAAAACTCTGAACACTTATGTGTGCGATTTCAACAGTCAGTCCGACACAAGTTCAGCTCAACTATAAATACAGTCCAAAATATCAAGAACGCGATTTGCAGTTGCAGCCCAGACCTCGATCCAAAAATCTGTAGCAAGACGCAAATGGATCCAGGACAAACAAAGCTTGAGCAAATTTGCCAAAGAAGAAAAATATCAGGATTTATCTGTGCAAATATATAATTAGCCTCGAAGCTCTAATTGCATCCAAAAATGGTTTTATAACGTACACTTAGAGGGGGTGAATACTCTACAAAACCTGCCAGTGTATGCTTTTTCAGAATTCAATTCAACTTTTTCCCACAATGAAAATAAGTTGTGAATAAAAAGAGCTTTTGTGTAGCACTATTAAACATGGGGAAAGTTCAGGAAATGGTTAATGCTTTGCAATGCACTGTGGCCTTCAATTCTACTGTTATTTATATCACATAAAGTATATCGAATATACAGTGGAAGGTTTTTTTACTATTTTCCTCCATATGGTGAAGCATGGTGATGGTTTCATTCCACAATTTAATTAGATATTTAGCCAAATGTGGATTCTTCTCCAGAACTTTACATACTTCTTTTAAAGTATTAATAAGATCTGAAATGGCCTCGGGTTTGTTTCACTACACATGGGTTCAGAGTTGCAAAAAATGGGGTAGGAAGTATATGCAATGTATAGAAGGGGTCTTGGGGGGGTGCCATAGCGTGTAGTTTATATATTGTTCTATTTAATCCTGATTTTGCAAAGCTCTCAGCAAATGTGCATGGGTCGACACTCCTCAACCAATTATTCGACCTCAGTCTGAATTTGTACATAAAATACATCATACAGACAAAAATATTGGGACACTTGACTTCCCCAAACCAGCGGTCCCTAAACTTTTTTGCGCCACAAACCAGTTTAATGTCGGACAATATTTTCACAGACCGGCCTTTAAGGTGTGCTGGGTAAATACAACAAAATAAAATGATACGACCATAAAAACGGATATTTTCTGAATATAATAATAAACGTGAATCCACTGTGTTGTTGTTTGTTTATTTTGCTCGCTTGGGGGTTTGAATTTGTTCCCACAAAATATTCAGACACACAAATGAATAAATGAATGTCTTTGGTTGAAGTGGCATGAAATGTTTCCTTCACTTGAACTAGGAGACCCAAATCTGTTCCAGCATGACATAAAATGTGCAAAGCAAACTCAATGAAGATCTGCTTTACAATGGCATGTTGGAGTTTATAATCCCCTGCTACAGAACTATAAAACATTCTCAACACCATTAGGATGAATGTAAATGCTCACTGCAGCCCAGGCCACCTCACCTCACCTCACCTCACCTCATCTTCATCAGTACCTGAGTTTACTGATTGAGCACAAATCTCCATAAAATCTAGTGGAACATCTTTCCAGAGAAGTGAAGGTCCTTATAACAGCCAATGGGGACAAAAGGTGGAATGGGATGTTCAAAAAAACACATACCATTCTAATCTTCAGGTTTGTATCCACAGACTTTAGTCCATATAAGGTAAAGAAAGACATAGCAAAGTATAAACTTAGACCTCTTTTGCTATTTTCATGAAAAATATAAATCATGTTGACTTGTAAAGTAGTTACAATGAATTGAAGCATCACAATCGTCCAGAAATGACCTAAAAATCACTTGTGCGCTTTAGTAAGACACTCAAACAGATGTTTCTGTAGTGCGAGTGATATTTCTGTGGTAAACGCTGAGGCCACCGAGGCTCGCCGATAAGGGATTTAAACCATATTCAAACATTTACTCAGTACTTGCATTAACATGCAGAACTTCCTGTCGTGTGTATCAGGGCACTTTATAAAAATACCCCGGCATGCTGATCACCTGCATGTGTCTACTAGCATAATTACAGCGTTGTGCGTGTGTCCACGCTATGCTAATCCATGAGTCTATGGGGAATTTCTGCTGGAACTGCCCGGAAAATGGAAATGCAAGTGTGTGTGTGTATGTGTGTGTAGTGTGTATGCTATGAGGTGACACACCTCCCTACATTATACACCTCCTCAAGTGCTAAGTACTTTATTCCCCTTTATTCCCTTCTCAACCGAGTGACATCATCTCGCCATCTATGGGGATTCCACACACACACACACACACACACACACACACACACACACACTTTATCTGCTGTAATACCTGTGACCTTTTCCTGCAATAAGAGCGTGCCAGTTTGCTTTAGAACACCAGTGTGTTGATTATACTCAGGGTTGTTGCATATGATTCCAACAGGGGGCGACACAACATAACACTGAAACACACACACACACACACACACACACACACACACACACACACACACACACACACTTTAATTAGTTTTCATTAAGTCTTTTTGTTAATATTACTGTTTTGTTTTAACTTTTGGGACTTTTTTTTAACCCTAGAATTTTTGCTTTTACACTTTTTTGACGTATATATATATATATATATATATATATATATATATATATATATATATATATATATATATATATATATAAAATAGTGCGCAGGGGCATTGTCATGCTGGAGTGACAGGTGTCCCAATACTTTTGTCTATATAGTACATATATACAATTCACATTTAGTGGATATAAAACGTCTCCACGCCCCTCGCATATAAAAAATGAAGGATTTTTATCATTTAAAGACTTTTGATCTGATATTTAAAGCGATCTTTCAGCAAACAAAAATCCAAACAAAAATATAAATATTTAATAATTAATATTATATAAAAATAATATAAAAAGATGATTTTTTTTTATATAAAAATAAATATTTAATAACATTTGTAATAAAAAAAAAATTACCCACCATAGATTGACTGAAGTCTGGATGCCCCTTCTTACTCATATTTTGTGAAAGCACCTTTTCTTACTCCATCAAGTCTTTGTGAATAAATCTCTATTAACGTCACACATCTACACTTTTAATTTGATCCCATTCGTTGCAAAAAAAGTTCTTTAAACTGCAGGGGGCTCTCCGGTGTACGGCTCTTCTAAGGTCATTCTATTGGTTTTCGATGAGATTGAGCTCTGGGCTCTGGCTGGGCCATTCCAGGACTTTGATTATCCTCTTTTGAAGCGATGTCTTTGTTGAGTTTGATATGTGCTCTGGGTCATTATCAAGTTGAAACATTTTGGTGTTTGGGGCTATTAATTTCCCCAATTATCTTGACAAGTGCCCTAGGCCAAACTAAAGTGAAGCATCCTCAAAGCACAATGTTACCCCCACCATGCTTTAGTTTCGGGATGGTGTTCCTTGGATAGGTGCCACACGTACCATTTAGAATTATGGTCAAAAAGTTTAATCATTGTGTAGTCAGACTGTATCACATTTTTGCACATGGTTTTTGGTGACTGAAGGAATCTTTTGGCATAATTCAGGTGAGCTTGCATATTCTTCTTACTACCCTACCTCAAAGCCCAGGCTTGTGCAAAATGAAGAAGATGGTAGTCACATGTACATATCTGATCAGTACCTGCCAGAAATTCCCGTAGTTCCATCAGTGTTGCTGAAGTTTTCTCTTCATCCTCAAAACCATTTTGGAAGGTCGTCCTAATCTTTTCAATGTCTCTGTGGTGCAACATTTTCTCCACTTATTATAATGTTTGACAGTGTTCCATGGTAGATGCTTTCGAAATGTTTTACATCCCTCTCCTTATTGGTACCTTACAACAACTTATTTTGCAGTTTCTTTGTAAATCTTTGTGACCCAGGGCTCTTAGTAGAATAAAACACCAAACATTTAAACAAACACTACAGCAACAGCTGACTTTTATTGGTTGTTTATTTGATTGTAACTGATGTCAGGTGGATGTATTTTACCTACAGGCTTAATTTGGAATGTGATTAATTCAATCTGAGGACAGTTCAAGAATGTGCAGACTTATGCATTCAGGGTGTTTATTTAAAAATGTTCCCAGTTACAATTTTTTTTCTCTGAATTTTTGTTTGGACAAACACATTAAATTCTGACATTTATGTTGCTGTTATTTTTGTCTTTATATTTATATTTATATATAAAAACCTGCAATTTCATAAGGGTGTGTAAACTTTTTATATCTATGTCTATTCTGCAGCAGGACAACAACACCAAACATACAACCGAAATCAATAAGATCACGTCTTGGAAGTCCTGATCACAGCATCATTGTCTGCCTGGGATTACACGAAGAGACAGAAGTATTTGAAGCAGCCCACATTCCAAGAAGATTCATTCAGAGACATTCTAACTACATGCTGAAGTCCTTCAAAAACTGTGTGAAGAAGATATGATGCTGGGGAGCACACTAAATATTGATTATTTAATTTTTATATACAAATATTGAAATTTCTCTTCATTTACTTTCCATGTTAGTTAAAAAAAAACTATTAGCACTTTTAATTTATCAATAAACATTCTTATTGTACTGCATTTTCACACGTGCCTAAATATATATATATATAAATAATAATAAAAAATAATTTAAAAAAATACAAATTTAACATGATTAATTATAAATTTGTATTTGTTCTAAATGAACCTTAAATTAATAATTTTCAAGTTTTTAATTCTACAATCAACATGGACGAATATTGATGCTTTATGCAAATGCATGTTTATTATTAGTGAAACCCGAACTCAATATAAAGCATTAAGACAAAATATTCTTGTAAATGTTTTATGGTAAATATGGTGTTTTAAATAACTCACATCATCAGAACACCGAACAGCCCTTTTTCTATGTTTCCACACGGACGGTTTTAATTGCAGGATTTGTGCATCATGGCGGATATTGGTGCTAATTTGAGACTTGCTGCAAAACAAATGTCCAGTGATTAAAGGTTTATTTTTCAAAATATTTTTTTTAAGTTTATATCTGAGTAAAGAATTGAAGTCGTGAATAAATGTGTGTTGCGTTGAAGGTTTTAATTTCACCTCTTTTTATTTATGTTTTTTTTTATAAGAATGGTCAAATAGAAATGCGCCCTGCATTAATGTTAATTTTGACAGCCTTTATATATTTATTTTTATTTATTTATTTTTTTACTGTAAACTCCCTAGCTACACCAAATTTTTATGCCTGATTTTATTTTTTTATGAAAAAAAAAAGATTTGTATTTTTTTATTACCCAAATAGGAAACAGATGATTGGACCATCCTCGTCCGTCATTCTCGCAAACATCCGCTATTTACGTCTAACTTAATTTCCTCGACTTAACATAAAAATTATCATCTAAAGTGTTTCCTCCCAAAATTTCAGCTCCACTCAGATGCACACGGCTTTTATGGAAATACGGAAAACCGCGTTTCCTCCTCGCACGTTGGGAGGCTGGTGCTTTTGACATCGAAGCTCATCCCTGCAAATCTTATCTGATATTGTGCCTTCTGTTTCATTATTCATTCCGCAAATACAATTTTACGCCATATTTTATTCATAAGGTTTGCTTTGTCCTTAAAAAAATAACACCTTAAAGTTCATGGTGAGAAGTTATTAAAGAGTATCCTCAAGGGCGAAAGCGGGCGTTTATGGTTAAAGTCTACTCTGCCCCCCCCTCTCTCTCTTTTTTTTTTTTATATATTTATTTTTTCACTCTTTATGTGCATGAAGTATTGATCAGACTTAAAGATTATCAATGGAATAGTTTTGGCCTTTGAAAGCACAACCTCATCTATCATGTGTGCCCTTTATCACACACTCTTCCAGTGTCTACAGAGACTCTCCCTCTTTTATTTTTCTTTTACATACTCTCTCTCTCTCCTCCTCTCTCTCTCTTATACTTGTTCTCTCATTTCATTTTGTTTTCACTATTAGTCTGACCGCAGGGCATGAACATCCTCTCATAGCACTTTGTCATATTATTATTAATTCATGACTTATTACTTGTACTTTATGTTTCTTTTTGGGGGGGAAAGAAACTGTTGGAAACATCACATTTAATAGACAAACTCGACTCGTTCGGAAACTTCTCTTTGCTTCTCCGTACTTCACAAGAGCTGGGAAATGGCACGCTTTTATTGCGTTGGGCCGTTTTAAATATTTAATCACAGGCTTTTTATTTGATTGTAATTGCCACATTTAATGACTTTTTTATGTCTGTATTTATGACTTTTTATTTTTTTGTAACTCTGTGTCTCTGCTGAGGAGGAAAAGGGCCTCGGTGCATCGGGAATAAAGAAGAAAGGGAATAAAATATATAGGTGAAGTACTGTAGATTTGGTAATAATTGTATCTCTTTATTAGGACATTTCTACAAACAACCATTTGGAATTTATAAAGAGGATCAAACTAAGGCACTGTGGAATATTTGCTAATTAATCAGAGTTAGCAAGAAAAAGGAATAACATTGTTTTTTTTTTCAAAATCACTTATTCAAGTTATTCCAGTAGAAGTAATTCACCTAGTTTGTGTGACTTCTCCATCTCTTTCTTGATATATTGCCATATCTTTAAGATAGATGCTTACTTATGTATCAAGAACAGTACAGGAACATGAAGAACGTCAACAGTGTTGTGCATCCTGTAATCTTGTGCATCTACCTAAGGTATACCAGTGACCAGTGTCCCGATACCTCTGCCTCCTGGTCCTGTTTTCTTTAATTGGAGGCCACTCTGTGCAGCTGGAGATGGTTCCATATCAACGACCTGGAGATTGATGAGATTACTAAACAACTCCAGATATTTGAGACTGGATTTGGACTGAAATTAATATCAACAGTCTGCAACAATGGCTCAAGACCATAAGTTGCATTTAAATATATTTACATTTACATTTGCGGCATTTAGCAGACACCCTTTTCCAGAGCGACGTACAAAAGTGCTTTGAGTCTCTAGCAAAGAATAGATTTACACTGGTACACAAGATTACAAACTTGAATTCTACAAAGCAAACTTGGAAAGTGCTAATTTAAGTGTTTTAGGAAGATGTAGGTCTTCAATTGTCGCTTGAAGATAGTCAGGGACTCCGCTGTATGGACATCTAGGGGAAGTTCATTCCACCACCTTGGTGCCAGAACAGAGAAGAGCCTTGAAGTATACTTACCTCTCATTCTGAGAGAAGGTGGTACCAGTCGAGCAGTGCTGGAGGATCTCAGACAGCATGGTGCAGTGCGAGATGTGATGAGGTCACTGAGGTAAGATGGTGCTGGTCCATTTTTGGCCTTGTAGGCAACTACTGTGTGCAGCTACTGGAAGCCAGTGAAGGGATCACAGCAGTGGGGTGGTGTGGGAAAAAAATGGGCAGATTGAACACAAGTCATGCAGCTGCATTTTGGATCTTTTGCAGTGGACAAATAGCATTCAGGGGAAGACCTGCCAGCAAAAAGTTGCAGTAGTCGAGTCTTGAAATGACAAGAGACTGAACAAGCACCTAGGCAGCCTGTGTAGACAGAAATGGACGAATCCTTCGGATGTTGTAGAGAAGAAATCGATAGGAGCAAGCTACATTGACAACATGTGGGAACAAGGACAGTTCATTGTCCATAGTTACCCCTAGTTACCCCTAGTTACAAGCAGTGGCTGAAGGGCAGAGCAGAGAGTCATGAAGTGTTATTCGGACATCTTGATCTTGACCTTAACTGCTGCACACCTTACCAGTGATGGAACTGTAATGAATGGACATTCAGTGTTGAGGATGGGGATGGGTTCCCTTTCGATTCTGGTTCCTCTCAAGGTTTCTTTTACCATCTCAGGGAGTTTTTCTTTGCCATTTCCTTGCCTTGACTCTAACAAGTCACCACTGCCTCATTAGAGATACCCGTACAATTATAGAGAAGAAACTTACACATTCTTTTATTACCACTTTATCTATGGAAAGCTGCTCTAAGACAATGTTCATTACTGAACGTGCTCTACAAATAAAATTTTATTGTATTAAATGGTCTCAATGTTTGTCAAAGAGGTCTATATACACATTCTCTCTGTCAATTAAGTTTGGATATCTTTCATAAATGTCCTGGTGTCTGTGTGATATTCCTGGATCCATAATGAAGAACAGGAATGAGTGGGATGAGACTAGTGGAGTCACTGCTGGCTCAAAAACAATCCTGACACTAATATTTTTATTATGAGATGATATCACGTTAAAATTCAAAGAGGAACATATTTTAACAAAATAATATTTGATTATTTAGATACACAATATGAAGAAAACTGCGATGTTGTATGGACAGAATTAGAAATGAGATTATTAGAGGGACAGCGCATGTAGGACTTTTTGGAGACAAGGTGAGGGAGGTGAGATTGAGATGGTTTGGACATGTGCAGAGGAGGGACATGGGGTATATCAGTAGGAGAATGCTGAGGATGAAGCCACCAGAAAGGAGGAAAAGAGGAAGACCAAGGAGGAGGTTTATGGATGTGGTGAAAGAAGACATGCAGGTAGTTGGATGTAGAGGACAGGGAGGTATGGAGAAGGATGATCCACTGTGGTGACACCTAATGGGAGAAGCCAAAAGAATGGAAAAGAAGATATGAAGAAAACTATTGGGATGCCTGACATTTTGAGCCATATGTGATTCTTCATAAAACTGTTACAAAGTTGGAATTGGCACTACATTTTCCCTTCACTAAAACTAGGAGACCCAAACCCTGTTCCTGCATCATGATGCTTTAAATGGGGATGTTGGAGTGGAGGATCTCCTGCTATAGATCTCAACCCTATTAAACACCTTTGGGATGAATTGGAACGCTGACTGCACCCCAGACCTCATTACTTTTCTTTAGTAACATTGTTGTCAACGAATTAGAACAAATTTATTTCCGCAAACAAACTTCCCTTCAAGGAACACCTGTATGAATGTACAGAATGTAGTTAATCATAACAGCAAATAGGGGCATGGTAGCTCAGTGGTTAAGATATTGGACTTTGTTTCCAATCTTTGGAAGTTCAAATCTCAGCACCAACAATCCGGCACTGCAGGACTTGTGAGCAAAACCCTTAACTGCTTATTTGTAAGTTGCTGAGGATAAGGGCATCTGCCAAATGCCATGCATGTAAACAGGGACTAAATGTTGAATGGATTGGTCAGAAACCACATACTGGTTTAACGGTCAGATGTCCAAATACTTTTGTACACATTCTTTTTACCCCCCTTCAGTGACGATAGATAGATAGATAGATAGATAGATAGATAGATAGATAGATAGATAGATAGATAGATAGATAGATAGATAGATAGATAGATACTTCAATTGTCCCAAAAGAAAATTTACAAAAGCCAATAATAAGGCATCTGTGATGTACATAGCAGATGGTAATCAGCTTTTCCTCTGAGTGTGTGCTGTACTGCAGCAGTATCAAAACAGTTGTCTTTCTTGTCTGTCTTGGAGAAAGAGCAATATTTAAATAATACATTTTCCTGCTTGTAAATGCATCATCACTGACACGCAGGAAGCAGTGAAGACTAACATATTATTTTCTGCTTGTGACCGCATCATCAGTAATGTTCCTGGCATCCCGAGGTGTGTCAAGTTGTTCAACACCACCCACTCTCTCCTTCAGGTGACCCTGCCAAGGCTGATCAGACCCCAGCTTGTATCCAGATGGCTAGCTTGCTACTGTCCCCACGGATCTCCAGCCATCTCGCAACTCTCTCTGCCACTGCTGCGAAATTATTGGTGGCTTCTCCACTCCCATGAATTCTATCACACTGTGGGCTCTGGACAATGATCGACTCACAAACATGGGGCATCTGATCTCTTTCGACTGCTCTGCAAATTGTCACCGATCGGAACTTTGTCCTCGCTGAGCTTTCTTTTAAAGGCCTTTTTCAAGCTGTGAACTCCAGCAGAACAACTTGATGGCTGGAATCAGCCAGCAGGACAATATCCGGTCTTAGAATGGTAGATGAAAATGTATAAGAGGCTTTAGCCTCCATTCCAGGATTTGCAATAGCTCAGATAATCCTGGAGAGGTTTTCACAGCTCCAACAATGTAATGGTGCTCTATGGTGGGGTGGACAACCATTTATGAACTTGAGCAGACTTGAGAAAGTTCATCTGTCCCAAGGCATTTTAACAACTGTTAAACTCATTGAGAGCATCCTGACCAACTCCATCACTGTATGGTATGAACGTAAAGCCCTGCAATGGGTGGTCAAACCTGCCCAATGCATCACTGGCACTCATCTACCTGCCGTTAAGCAACTTCACCACAGCAGATGTCTGCACAGAGCTCACATCAAGAACCACTTACATCTCTCACACTGTTTAACCTCCTTCCATCCAGAAGAAGATACAGGAACATATGCACCAGAACCAGCAGGTTCAGGGGCAGGTTTTTTTAGTCCATCATCACCCTACTGAACTTCACTAGGACACTAATGGCTCAATGAAACTTGTTACTAATTTTACTGCTGGTGGTTCTGCTCCACTCTGTACGTCCCATATCATTCTGGTTCTTATTGTATAGAAATGAAACTTGGATGTATTTTAGAGTATCAATGCACAGCTTTTATAGCTGTACAGATTTACTGTCCTCTGAAAATAACTTAAAATACAGTCATTATTGTCTAAATAACTGGCAACCAAAGTGAGTACACCCTCAGTGATAACAGCTGTACGTGGTGTAACCAGGCAAAGCCACACGTCCTATTCATCATGAACCAGACAATTTTGTGTACCTTGTATAAGAGCAGTTAAAATTTGAGTTAAATTCTCTCATACTGACCACTGGATGTTCAACATGCACCTCATGGTAAAGAGTCTCTGAGGATTTGAGAATTAGAATTGTTGCTGTAGGGGTCATACAGAGGTTTTCCAAAACGGGTTTCACTCAGAACAGCCCTCGCAAGGGTCCATCAAAGACTGCGTGCGTCAGGTGCAGAAGCTGCTTTAAGAAACAGACCCATGATTGCTGCAGCACTGCTTTAGAGGTTGCAGAAGCAGAAGATCCGCTCATCAGTGCTTAGACCATACACAGCACACTGCAACAAGTCATTTTGCAGGCCGTCATCCCAGAAGGAGCCTCTTCAGAAGCTGCTCACAAGAAACCTGTCCAAGAGCATGAACTACTGGAACCATGTCCTGTGGTCTTATAAAACTAAGATAAACTTGTTTGGATCAGAAAGTGTGCAGCATGTGTGGTGACCCATGGTGAGGAGAACCAAGAAAACTGTGTTTTGCCTACAGTCAAGCATGGTGGTGGTAGCATCATGGTCTGGGGCTGCACGACTGCTGCTGGTACTGGGAAGCTGCGGTTAATTGACTTGAATTCCAACATGTGCAGTTCTCTACTGTGACATTCTGTAACAGAACATGATGCCTCCCTTCAGAAACTGGGCCGAAATGTAGATTTCCAACATAATAGCAACCCCAAACACACCACCAGATGACAACTGCCTTGCTGAAGAATCTGAAGGTGAAGGTGATGGAGTTGCCAAGTATGTCTCCAGACCTGAACCCTATTGAGCACCTGTGGGGATCCTCAAGAAGAAGGTATGACATGCGTCTTACATTCAGCAGCTCCGTAAAGTCATTCTGGAGGAGTGGAAGAGGATCCCCGCAACAACCTTTGCAGTTCTGGTGAATTCCATACCCAGGAGGATTGAGGCAGTGCGAGATAACGAAGGTGCTTACACACAATATTTACACTTTGGACACAGTTTTAAAATGTAAACAGTAAATATGTAGTGCTACACAAGCTGCACATTGATACTCCAAGTTTCATTTTTATAGTATTGTCCCTTGAGGACATTTATAAAATAGGTGCTGAAATGTGTGTAACCCTGGAGACCATAGTGCCCCCTGTGGCTCAATCTTTGGTGTTAGGATGTTGGACAACATGAACAAATATTTTAAGCAAATTGATCCAAGCCTATTTTACCTACATGAACTTGTTATGGCTTCTAAAAAAGTCTGTGGAACTCTACTAGAATGATGAAACTTCCCAAATATTTTCTCTCAGCTCTGGTTTTGATGATGGTGGCAAAGAGCGCTAGAACATCACTCCTCAAAAAAATCTCTCAGAAGTGTGTGGGTTGAGTAGAGCTCTCCGTTCGATGACTAGCATATGGGCGATGAAAGGCAAGACAGTTGTGTTTGTCACTTCACAGAAATCTGAACTCACACTAGAGGAGATCAAACCAGAGCAAGACAATTCTGCGAAGTGACAAAAGGGCCCCTTGGAAAACGGTGCAAATAGCGTTCTGACACAGCAGCCTTTATGACTGTCAAATTCCTGTGGAAAAGTGGAAATTCAGAAAGTTCTGATGTAACACACATGCACACACACACACACCGAAGCGGTGCGGACACGCGTCACTCAGCTTCAAATCGATCATTGATGCCGTCCAGAGTTCCAGCATGCTTTGAGAAAAACCATCATCGCGTCCTAACCTGAGGTAATCGAAAGTGACGCCTCAATAACTGTCATCTAGTGGCCATAAAGCGTTAGAGTGAAAAAAAAAAAAAACAGCAGCGATGACAGACAGAACTAGCATGAGAACACACTCTGTGGACCCACTGCAGTGTGTCTGACCGACTAAGCGCCCTTTAAATGACACAGTCTGGCTGCCAAGAACACTTTGACAGTAAAAACACCTGTGTCAGAGTGCTATTTGTCGATTACCGCTCAGCACTTGAGACCGGAATAATACAGAGGAAAGTTGTCATACAAGTCAGAAATAAGGGTTTCTAACTGCACCTGCAACTCCTAGCTGCCTCCTGGCTGGCGTTTGGAGTTCCTGACAGGTAAACCAGAGGAATCAAAAAGGAGCGAACAGATTTCAAACTACTCGTTTCATGCTCCGTGAAGCTGCTGCCGGAATTCAGAACTTTTTTTTTTTTTTACTTGTGACTTCACAGCGAATGTGGACACACAGCACCACTGATGTGAAGAAGCACTTTCATAGAACAGCAGTATGGTTTCTGGGATCATCCACAAATCTGAATGCGCTCGAATGTGGACATCTTTCATTTTCTGAAGCAGCATGAACTTGGAAATAAAAAAAAAAAACTATTTGGATGATGAGGAATCAAAATATTCATACTTTATAATGATCTTTATTTCATATAGCGCCTTTAAAAGATTCTTTTCAAAGCAATTTCCAAGCAAAACAATAAAAAAAAATAATAATAAAAAAAAATAATAATTAAAAAAAAAAATAATAATAATATAAAAATATGGATAATAAAACAAATTAATTAGAATAATAAAAAATAAATAAAACCAATATAATAATAATAATAATAATAATAATAATAATAATAATAATAGTAATAATAATAATAAAATAAATAAATAGAGTGGAACCCGGTTATCTCGCCCTCGGTTACCTCGACAACCCTATTAAGTCGACGTTTTTGAAGTGGAACCGCCAAATTCTCGCTTTTTCTAAGCATTATTTATCGCTTATGTCGACTTTTTTTATGTCGCCGAACCCTGATATCTCGAGCACAAGGGGGGAATAATTTGCCATTTAACCCCGGTTATCTCGGTGCAGCCGCAGAAGAACTCGCGAAAGTGGCGGAAAAATCAAGTCTTACAGCTGCTACAGGTGTTGTATTGTATACTGGTGAATCTCTGCTGTTAGTTAGTGCACATATGCCTTTTGTTGTTAAATGTTATGCGATGAACGGGAGGCGAAAGCTGCGCTTGGCGGCGCGGAACGTGGGATGAGCATCCAAAAGCATAGAATGCGGTGCACTTTGGGAAGAAAAGCGCAGTCGTTGAGAGAGTGCCGGTGGGAAGACACGTACCGGGATACGCATGCGCGATAACAACGACCGCCGTGAACCAACATATACCAACAATAACGGACAGTGAGAGTGTGGAAGTTTAAATAGGAGCTGGTGATGATGATGAACGAGCACCATATGTGCGCGATTGAAGCGGAACTTCAGAGAAAGCGGCCGAAAAGGCACCTGACACGCTGAAGCGGGCCGAAGGGGGCGTGGCAGGTGGATTCCTGACAGATAAACATGTACTGTTTGTATTTTTATAGCATGCCTTCATCAAACAAATCGCGGCAACGCTGTTGTGTAAAAAAACCCTTTAAAAACACGTGCATGCACATTCTCATTTATTAACGCACATCATGTACATAAAGAAATTTCAAGCACGTTAATATATTGCCGCCATTTTGATTTTCGTTTATCTCGATCATCGGTTACCTCGATGCTTTTTGGCGACCCCCTAGGACATTGACATAACCGGGTTCCACTGTAAAATAAGCATAACAAATACATCACACACAAAAAAAAAAAAAACACTCAGAGGCCCAGTAGTGGCAGTTTGGTGTTGCTGGGATTTAAACTCATGACCTTCAGATCCAAAGTACAATGCCTTAACCACTAATCTACAACCACAGCCACCGCCCAACAATGTCCCTGTGCACAAAGCCATGAAGATCTGTTTTACATGAGTTGGAGGATCTCCTGCTATACAGCTCTGTCCCTCAACACTATTGAACACCTTTGAGTTAAATGTGAACGCTGACTGCACTCCAGGTCTCCCCACCATCTCACCTACATCAGTACTTGACTTTACTAACACCCTTGTGGCTAAAGGAATCTCCACAAATCTCTACAAACACACTCCAAATTAAAGTAAAATATCTTCCCAGAAAAGTGGAGATAGCATGTACCGATCTTCTGGTGAGATGTCCACAAACTTTTGTCCATATACTGTATTTTTGTAAATCAGTAGCATTGATGTTTACACTTCAATTCTGCAGAATTGCAAAAAAAAAAAAACATCCATGAACACCCTCCTGAATACAATTAGCAATTAAATTGACTGAATACATAACTGATATTTGAGCGATTTATTAAGAGTCGTCTATGTACTACGTTACACTTTGTAAATCAATTTGTTAATTAAGCCTAAATTAAAGTGCAAATGATTATTCGTTAAGATGTCACGCCGCTGACAGTTTGCTGATTGTTTCGTTCGATCTGTAATCGCTTCCCATCGCCATTTTCATAATTCGTTTTTATGACAACGCGCGTCCGGATTTTTTTCATTCGTGAATTTATGCGCATGTGAATTTCCAACAGCCAATCACTGTCAATATTTATTCCGAAAACGCTTTGTCATTCGTGGCACCGCGGGTCGACCCCGCCCTCTTCCTATCGGATTAGGAATAGCTCTGTAAAAAGTTCCTCTCAGCAATTTCCTGAATAGATTTAAAAGAGAGAAACTCAGTTGAGAACCTTCGGTGGCACTTCGGAGAACTTTTTTTTATCGAGGTGATAAGATTGCGATTACGGATGCTTGTCTTTGAGATGCTGAACAAAAAAAACAAAACAAAAAAAAAACAAGGAATAAATCTATTTTCGAATTTGCTGACAGAATCCGACATGAATAGAGAATCAGATGTTCGGATGTTGTCGAATTTTCCAAACGGTGTCATGCATTATACATTACAATATAATACAGTAAGGATTTGCAGCCAGGCTTCATCATTTTAAATAGATAGGAATAGAGAAGCGATGGAATAAAAATGTCTAGTGAGGCAGGATTATGGGATTTAGAAGGAATGATTGGTCAGTATGAAAGGAAATGGTCTAATATAAGGTACTTTTTTCACATTTGAGAGCACAGTGTAGGATTTAATTAAGCGTGTAGGCCATTTCCTACTGTATGATGGCTTCTATTAAGCTCTGCTGTAAAGCGTTTAAGCTGCATATGCAAAATATGAAGAGGACACGTGAAAATGTTGGACTCCTGTTCAGAAGAAGTAATCAAGCACTTCACAAATGATATAACGCTGATTTTATATCTATATAATGAGTCTAAAACATTTAAGAGTTCTTTATTCGTCCTTCTGTGGGAACTCAGAGGAATCATATAACAGATGACTAGAAAATAGTTTCTTTTATAGCAACTAACGAACCAAAGAATCCTTGAAGAACATTTTTGGAACACGAAGAACATCTTCAATGGAAGATCAAAAGATCAAATTAAAAGTGTGTGAATAGATCTCACTTTCACTGTCAGAACAAAAGGTGCAAATATTATGGTAGGGTTTTTTTTTTTTTATTATTAATAGAAGATTTAGAAGATACAAAGGAATACGTTCTGGAAGTTAGAACCCATAAGTATTTAAGAAAAGCCTCCAAGAAAATCTATATAACTCTTTAAGGAGTCCATGGTTACACCTTATTCTTTACAGGCTCACACGTGCAAACCAAACATTCTTTGTTTGTTCTTCTGTGGAAGCTGGAAGGGTTCTATGGTTGTGTAGGACTTCAAAACAAAACCTTTCCCATTCAGAAGGGTTTAAATGATCTTTTGTGGTCTTTCTCTGGAAAACTAGAATAAATAATATAACAGGAAAAAGAAACACATTACCTGAGGAACCCTTGAGGAGCATTTTTGGAAAAGGATGAACATTTTCTTTGGAAAATAAAAAGATCAAATAAAAAGTATGTGGATAGATCTCACTATCAGTGTCAGAACTAAAAGAAAAAACAAAACATTATGGTGTTTTTTTTTAATAAATAGTAAGTTGAGACGATAAAAGGAAAGTTAGAACTAGAAGACATAATATAGCAGTAAAAAGTGCTGGGGAACTATGCGAAGAAGTCGTTAAGGAACATTTTTGGATCCAGATAATTATTTTTGACCAAATAAAGAATGATTTAAAAGCTTTAACTCTTCAAGAAAGAAAAAAGTGCTTTTGTACCTATTTTTGAAAAAATAAAATAAAAATCCTAATAATATCAATAATAATAATAAATAATAATAAAAATAAAATATTTTATAGCAATATAAAAGCATTCCAGTTAGTGATGGAAAGATCGGACCATTTTAGTCCTCCAACACGTCTACATACACCAACTTTGGCTATAGTTCTAATAATAATTATGATAATTATAAATATTATTAATAATATATTATTATAATAATAATTATAATCATTACGATAAACAGAATGAGTAGCTTTGGATCTCATATCTTCTCATCCGTGTCAATAGTTTTATATAGTCAATAGTCCTGTCACGTGACTCCCATAATTGTTGTAACAAAAGAAAAAAAAGAAAAAATCTATTGTATTGTGTCGCTTCTAAAGGAGTGACGTGACAGAAGAACGAACGACTCGGACCAGAGGATTTTTGAGATGAGCTACTCAATTCTGCTTCCTGCACATAACCTACAGGGATTCTGCAATGCTTTGCTTCAAGCATGTCCGGTAGGAAATGAACGAATCTCTTTAAGAGACGACTCGTTCTTCTGAGTCACAATAAAGACTCAAAATAAATGATTCGTTCATAACAGACCCAACACTAGTTCCAATTCATGGAGCATGCTGGAACAGATTTGGGTCTCCTACTTCAATTGAAAAGTAAATGTAATGCTTCCACATCCAAAGGCATTTTATGAATGTTTTGTTTTTGGAAGAAGCGTAACTGGCTGGAAAAGACAGAGGTGTTTCAATACTTTTGTCTATATAGTGTATATATTGGATCGATAGAAATTGAAGAACATCCTATAAATAAAAAAGTTAGAGAACTAATAAACATCTCAAAGTTTAAATGCCAGCAAAATGCAATTTGGACTTAACTCAAGGCAGATGACGGACGTCTCCGATTTTTCTGCTTCACGTTTTCGGTCCTGCACGAATCAATCAATGCATCACATGTGCTGAACCTCGACCTAATTCTTAACACCGAGCAACGGGGTCTGTAATGATGATGGACCAGTTATCACTCCAAATCGTTAATGCCATTACTCACCGGTTTTCAAACTCGGTGGCCGTGTTGTGTTTTGTTTGGATTGTTTCTCTTTTTTCTTTCATTCTTTATTTTAAAAACCCACACACATCGCACGTTATGATATTCATTATTATTAGTGCGCTGTCAGGAGCTGTCTTCGTTGCGCTATACCTTGCTGTCATATTCGGTGAATTCATTAATGTCTCACAAACTACCCGCGGTTACATTCCTAAAACTTCGGCATTATTGCCGTTGTCTGCTTTGCATCATTATTTGCTGCACAGGTGCTCTGTTGCGCCGTTTGTTAACAAATATATTTAGTATATATATATATATATATATATTTCAGACAGCGGAGTTGCTGAGTTCTAAGACTGATTGACGGATTGGAAGTTTGTTCCATCGCGGGTTTAAATTCATGCGATCACTCTAATATCATAACGTTTCTATGGAAACCGTGAGCCCTAAAGGACATATACACTCTTTAATATGAAGACATTTTCTATAAGGAGATGTTGATATATAGTGTATGGAAGGAGTTTCCAGATTTATGTAGTACAACTCTATTATCTAGCAAAAGACCGAACCAGCTAACATGGCCACCACGGGCCAGGTTCTCCACATTCTCCAGCACTCCATTCAGCCAGCTTCAGGCTGAGCACAGGTTTGCATAATTATTTATACATATTCAAACCTACTATAATAAGACAAGTGGAAAGTGGTATCTCAGTGGTTAAGGTGTTGGACTATGGATTGGATTGTTGTGCACCTACAAGCTTAATCTGCTGGGCCCCTAGCAAGGCCCTTAACATTCCGATTGTAGAGGGAGAACTAACATGAGCACTGGAATGTGTGATTATGAGTAATGTCCTTTCTACAGTCTTATACAGTCAGTTGTGATTATGGAACTAGGAGCTACTGAGCAACTCATAAAATAGCTCAACATTTGCGATCATCACAGATCCAACACCAGCTTCTCCATGCCAAAACCTTTAAACACTCAATGAGGTCCAGTGTCCAAACTCCACATGAAGTGGGGATGTTTGTGGCATCTACTTCTTTAAAGGTCCACAATCTTCATGAGGTGGGATGTGACTGGAGGTGGAGCAACCTCAGGATGCCCCGGGATGGGTAAAGAAAGAGAAGCAGTGGAGAGGAATTAGCATAGCTGCTGTTCATGATATTAACAGCATGATATTAACAGCACAAGTTGATAATATGCATGTGATCAGATGTTCTGGAGCTAAATGTGAGAATGTTCTACCACCTTTAGTGGACTTTGCTATTCTAGGAACTACTAGAAGTCCGGAGTTTTAAGATCTCAGGGAGCATGATGGATTGTAGCATGTTAGAAGACTGGAAAGATACATGGAGATAAACCATTTAGTGTTTTGTAAGTAAGTAGCAGTAGTTTTGTAGTTGATTCGAGACTTAACAGGTAGCCAGTGTAGGGATGATAAGATTGGGGTTATATGGTCATATTTCCTCGACTCTGATCTCTGGCTGCTGCATTCTGGAAAAACTGTAGCTTGTTTATTAATGATGCAGGACATCCACTCAGTAATGCATTACAATAAACAATACAATAAAAGTGCATGGACGAGCTTCTCTGCATCAGATATAGACAACATGTTTCTTAGCCTAGCAATATGATGAAAGAAGGCTGTTTTTGTAATATGGTTGATATGATTTTGAACTTTTTGGACAAGTTGGTGTTTAAAATAACTCCCAGGTCTTTTACTGTTGAACTAGTAGTTACAGAACATCCGTCTAAATGCAGGTTGAAATGCTGGAGCTTCTGTGTACTGTTTTTTGGGCCGATGAACAAAATCTCCGTCTTATCAGAATGTATTAGTAGAAAGTTTGTGGGTCATCCAGTCTTTTAATTCTTTGACACACTCAGTTATCCGAGCCAATTGAGCTGTATTGCCTGGTTTTGTTGAGATATATAGCTGGGTATCATCAGCATAACAGTGAAAGCTAATTCCATGCCTTCTAATAATATTTCCTAAGGGAAGCATGTATATTGTGAAAAGCAGGGATCCTAGAACTGAACCTTGTGGTACCCCATAATTTACTTGCGTTAACCTGGATATGCGAGCATTTGAGCTCAAATACCAGCATCTTCATGCTGCTACTACTGGGCCCTTGAACAAGGCCCTTAACCTTTCTCTTCTCATTAGTAAAAATTAAATAATTTTAAGTCAGTCCAGATAAAAGCATCAGCCAAATGCCAGCAATGTGAAAGGGAGTGATGAGCACTGCAACTTATATATTTTATAGGGGTGGTAGCGCAGTGAGAATTGAGTTCAAAACCCAGCACCACTGAGCTGCTGGGCAAGTGATCAAGGTCCTTAACATTCCTCTCTCAGTTGTATAAATGAGATAATTGTAAGTTGATCTGGATAAGGGCATCTACCAAATATCCTGAAATGTGAATGTGTGTGATGAGCAATGCACCTTGACTATTATATGGGAAGTGGTAGCTTAGTGAGAGTGTAAGTTCAAATCCCAAAACCTCCATGCTCCCATTGTTGGGCCTTTGAGCAAAGCAATTAATCCTCAACTTCTCAAATGAAATAATTGTAAGTGACTCTGGATAAGGCCGTCTGTCAAATGCCATTATTATAAGTAAGACTCTGGATAACACATTAAATGTAAATTATTTGCTCAATCCCTTTGTGACAATAACACACCTTATTTATATTTGATCAGTTCCAGATCTCTGTTCACATTTCTCACACGTTTCTGTGGATTTTGTCTATAATCGTGTCCATTTGTTGTGTTGCATGACAGTTTGTCAGTAAATGGAAACAAATAATGTGTTGGTCTTTAGTGGAAAAATCTATTGTGATCAATGGGAAATGCATACATTTCATATGGAGTTCATATGAACTAATTATTCATGTATATACATGCAAGATTAAAATTTTTAACCCTTTACATTTGTATCGCTTATTTGATCAGTGTTGCGGTATCTTTCATGTGATGGAGCCAGTGGAGGGGGGCGTGGTTGAACAAAGAATGAAGGCCTGTCCCAACAGATGGAATCGGAGGGTGAGGACCGCCCACTTGATGTTCAGGCATTCCTTTTCAGTGGTGCTGTACTGGCTTTCCCATACCAACAACTCATGGCTGATGTACAGCACAAGGTACTACTTCCCTTTCACCACTTGGGACGACATGGCCCACAGCTCCCTTTCTAGTGAGATCAGTAAGCAGGCTGGTGACATCCAAATATTTAAGAAAAAACCCTGAAAAAAGCCAGCCACAGTTTTACCTACTTTTTGGACAAAAGTGTGATGAACTGGTAAACAGAGTGATAAAAGCTTTTTTTTTAATGAGACATTGGAGTCAAGGGGATCTGTCAATATTCCTTGGTTAAATCAAGTGTCGAATAAAACCGTGCCGCACCTAGCAGATCAAGTTAATCAATCTAAGGCATTGGATATGCATTGAATTTAGACACCGTGTTGACTTTTCGATAATCTACACAGAACCAGACCGACCCATCACTCTTGGGCAGCGAGACCACCGGGCTGCTCCAATCACTATGAGACTCCTTGATTACCCCCATGTCAAGCACAGCCTTGAGTTCATCCCAAACCACATTTTTTTGTGTTCGGGTAGTCGGTATGGGCAACTGCACACCACTATACCTTGAAGTGTCTCAATATGTTGTTCTTTCAGGTTTGTGCAAACTGCAAACTCTTTTTGCATCCTCCACACCTGTGCTCCAGGGAACCAAGGTGAAAGGTGAAATGGTTTTATGCGGAATTTCGCCTCCCTCCATTATTTTATGAGGTTGAGGTGGTACACCTGGAGTGCATCGTCTCTATCGGTGCACCTAACCTCATAGTCAACATCTTCACCCTGCCGTGTAACCTCAAAGGGTCCTTCCCACTTTGCGAGTTGTTTAAAGCTTGGCGTGGGTAGTAATACGAGGACTTTATCATGCTAGTACATATCTGTAAAGTTCGAGTAGTGTTCATGAAATGAAGGCCGTGCCCTGATCAGTCAGGATATCTTACGGGATTCCGACCAGGGAGATAACACATCATTTTTTGGAGAGGCACTGCTTTTGGGTATCGCGTTATATAGTCTACCAAAACGAACACAAAGCTATGCCCACGTCCAGTCCACTCTAATGGTCCGATGAGGTCCATTCCAATTCTCTCAAAGGGGACCTCGATTAAGGGTAATGGATGCAAAGGTGCTTTCTGGATGGCCAGTGGGTTAACCAGCTGACATTTGCGACATGCCGCACACCATCTACGCACATTGCCATGAATGCCAGGCCAGGTTTTCTAATGCCTCAAGTCTCTTGCCATCAGGTTATGGTCAGCCGCATGAAACAGTAGCTACAGGCGGACCAACAACTGGGTCGTTTCAGGTCAAGTCAAGTCAAGAAGCTTTTATTGTTATTTTAACCATATGTAGCTGACGCATTACACGTGAAATTAAACAATGTTCCTCCTGAACCCTGGTGCTACATACAAAAACAATCACAGAAAACACAGGGTTAAGGACTAGTGTCCTCGCCACATAAAGTGCATCATGTGCAACCTGTTGCAAACAGTGCAAAGACAACACAAGACAATACAGGAGAGTGCAAGACATCACAAGACAGTGTAAGAGAAATACACAAAATACAAAATAGCGCCACAAGTAAACCTGTTGTATATTGCACACTGCGGTGTGTAAGAGACATAGAGTGAAGGTTATAAGTAACAAAAAATGCAAACAAAATGTTGTGCAAAAGAGCAATAGCAGCAATTTAAAAAAAGATGTGCAAAAACGTGATGTAAACAGTTTATGGTAATGAAGTGATGTAATATGAGTTGTACTGAAGACATGGATGCGTGAAGTAGGTACGAGTGTGTGTTGAGTCCGGTTTGTACAGATCATTTACACAGTTGTGTGTGTGTGTGGATGGTTCGCGTGTCCTGTGTCACATGGTACAGATTATCTTTAATAACTGCAAAGTATGGGTAAGAATTGGTAGTTCCTGCTTGGCATGCCCCTAAAGGAGGCATAGTGTTAGGACTACTGGAGATGGATGAGTGCCTTCACCAGCTCACCCAACAGCGAAGACTCCATGGCAGCGTACCCTGTTTCCTTCGGCACCAGTGTAAGAGAGCGAGCGGTTTAGGAGAAGGATGACCAGTGGGGCAGCGACCAGTTTTGACACAATCAGGTTTTTTATTGGTTACTTTCACTTTCGCACACACGCACGCACACACACACACACACACACACACACACACACACACACACACACACACACACAATCTCTCTCTCTTTCTCGAAGCCCTTCTCTCACTCCTTTTAATTTTTTTACTCAATCACAGCAAAAAAAACACTGATTAGATACATTTTCAACAGGTTCGTGATTCTTACAGCTTGTCTCCTCCTGCTTCGCTCTCCATTCACACAACGGCATTCGGCCACGCCCCCGCTGCCACAAGTATATCAAAGAGAGGCACAGTCTCTCAGAAGTAAAGATGGGCAGAACTTCACCAATCTGTGAAAGACTGTGTCTACAAACAGTGAAACAATTTCAGAATAATGTTCCTCTCAATAAAATTGCATAACAGTTGAATATCCCATCATTTACAGTACATCATCTCATCACAAGTTTCAAAGAATCTGGAGAAATGTCTGTGCACAAAGGACAAGGGTGAAAATCAATATTGGATGCTCGTGATCTTTGGGCCCTAAGCGGCACTGCATTTAAAACAGTCATGATTCGTTAATAGAAATCACTGCATGGATTCATTAACACCTCCAGAAATAATTTTCTGTGAACACAGTTTGCCACATCATACATAAATGCAGGTTAAATCTTTATCATGCAAAGTAGAAGTACAAGGCATGCATGAGCATGATCCAGAAATGCCAGCATCCTCTCTGGGCCAAAGCTCAATTTAAATGTACTGTGGCAAAGTGGAAAACTGTTCTGTGGTCAGACAAATCAAAATTGATATTTCTTTTTGGAAACCACTGACACCACGTTCTCCGGACTAAAGACTAGAGGGACCATCTGGCTTGTTATCAGTGCTTAGTTCAAAAAGGGCAGCTTGAACATGTTTAGAAAATATTTGTAGTATAAAGTTAGCATTGTCATTTGGGAAAGACAATGCTAAATTCATACTGCACCTATTACAACAGAATGGCTCTTAAAAGTGTCCAGGTGCTGAACTGCCCTTCCTGCAGTCTAGACCTTTCACCATTTGAAAATATTCAGAGCATTATGAATTGAAAAGTACGATAAAGGACACCGTGAACTGTTAAGCAGCTAGAATCCTGCATCAGACATAAATGGGACAACATTCCTCCCCCAAAAGCGACTGGTCTCCTTAGTTCCCAGATGTATATGGACAGAAGACATGATGCTACACAGTGGCAAACATTACCCTGTCCCAATGTTTTCACAGCCATCAAATTCTAAATGACCTTATTTTTTAAACTAAAAATAGTACATAGATTCTCATTTAAAACATCTGATATGTTTTATTGATTTGTTTTGGATAGAATATGAAGGTAGGAGTTTTGCAAGTTGTCACATTCTACAACACATCCCAACTTTATTCGAATTGGGTTTATTTAAAAATCTTTACTGGAACTGGAGGTTTATACAGTACGCTTCAATTTCCTGAGGGCCAATACACTTTACATACGCTAATATATTTTAAAATAAGGTTAAACAGGGCACAGGTCTATTCTCTGCTCCTTTTAACCATATCCAGCTCTTCAATTTGTCTGAAAACGTTCTCCCAAAACTCATTTCACCGGAGCTGGCTGCTTTCAGTCAACCCTCATTTTGTCATTTTTGTCTTTCCATAAAGCCGAGAGGAGGCCTGTTGTTTGAAACAAAGAGCCCTGGATTACAGCGTGTCATCAACGATCCTAACAAATGTCTCGATTGTCAGGGCCACGGTGATTCAGACGTCCTTGATATTAATGATAAAAGAAGAGAAAAAAGTTGCGTTTGGATTTGGCTCTGTACCTGAATAGCTCTTTATTGGGATGAAATTAAATCCAGGCCAATAAAGAGTGATTACATCCATAATAATGGGATTTGGCTGAATTGTTCTGATTGGCAGAGCTGCAGTCAGAGGCACAGCGAGGTTAACGAATACACTCATCAGGAGAATAAGTGTAAAAACACCACAAAAAACTGGAAAGTTCAGAGGTCTTTTTAATTTTTTTAATAAAGACCTGGTCGTAACGCTTGTGACCCGATTCATCAGAACTTGTGCACATCTGTAATTTGATCAACTTTGTCTCTGAACAATACAACACTCATCATGCAAGTGTCTATTTTAGCACAAAAAGTACACATTTTATGAATAAGCTCTATACATACAGTACATATATAGCAAAAAGTATTGAGACACCCTGCTTTACCAGCAATATGTAGTTCCTCCCAAAACTGTTACCGCAAAGTCGAAAGCACACACTTTTATACAGTGTATCTGGATGTAAAAGTATTACATTTACCTTCACTTGAACTCGGGACCCAAAATAATAGACAGACAGACAGACAGACAGAACAAAAAATAGACAGACATTAAGAGTCAGAGCAAAACAGAGAAAGAATCACAGACCGATAGACAAATAAAAGGGGCACAGACATTAAAAACAAACAGAGAAAGACAAATAAAAAAATAGAAAAAGTAAGAGATGGGGAAACACAGGCAGAGAAACAGACAGAAAGAGAGAAAGAGACAAAGAAAAAGCAGACAAAAAGAGTGGCATGAAGATAGACATGAATAAATAAAAAATAGACATAAAAGACAGGTGAAAAAGAGAGACCGACTGAGACAGACAGACAGAGAGACAAACAAAGAGTGAGGCAGACATAGAGAGATGCAGGGAGACAGACAGAACGAAAGTGACAGACAAAAGGAAAAGCTAGATAGAAAAAATAGAAAGCCAGGCATACACATAGATGTAAAAAGACAGACAGAAATAGATGGGGGGCAGAGAAAGATTGAGACAGACAGACAGACTGGTAAAAGAGAGGCTGAGAGACAAAAAGAGAGAGGCAAAGGAAGAGAGAGGTGCAGAGACACAGAATGGTGCTAAAAGAAAGAAAGACAAACAGAGACAAAAGACAGAGTAAAAGAGAGACACAGAGAGTGATGCAGACAAAGATTGATGCAGAGAGATGAACAGAAAGAAAGACAGACAGACATAAAATAGATTGAAAGTCAAGAAAAAAAATGGACTGAGACAAAGAGATAGAGAGGCAGACAAAGAGAGAGGCAGAGGGACGGGTTGAACAATAGACAGACAGACATAAAAAGATAGAGAGAAAGAGAAAAAAAAAGACAGACTGAGACAGACAGATAGAGACACAGATAGATTGGTTAAAAGAGACACAAAGAAAGACAAAAAGAATAACAGGCTGGCTCTTTGTCTTTTTATGACAGACAGGGAGAGAAAGGAAAAAGAGACAAACAGATAGACAGACATGAAGACTGGTAAAAAATAGAGACTAACAAAAAGAAAGATGGGCAGACATGAAACAGAGAGACTGACAGATTTATATAAAGAGAGACAGAGAGACAGACAAAGAAAGAAGCAGACAAAAAAAATAGGCAGCGAGACAAAAAAGAGAGCAAAACGAGACAGCCGTATAAAGTCAGGAAGAGAAAATGATAGAAAGAGAGCGAGAGAGTCACGTGATGCAGGAGACGGTCCTGCTGTACACTTGGTCAATTTCAGGTCAAAAGCTGGACGAGCTCTTAGTGTTCTTTTGATGGATCAGGAGAAAAACGCTGCTAATGCAGCACTTAACACGAGAGAGAGAGAGAGAGAGAGAGAGAGAGAGAGAGAGATAGGATGCAGGTAATTTACCCTCCGGTCTGACACTCACTCGGCCTCGAGTCAAGGAGAAAAAAAATTATTTATTTATTTCTTGTTAAATTTTAGTTTCTAGCATTATTGTAATATTCCGATAATGGGTCCAGGATGGAAAGGCATGAGAGACGCATCTCACAAAAATAACGTGCCGAGCGAGAGGGCGGACTCGTCTATTTTTTCGTCTCCTCACTCTTTTTTTCTCTTTTTTCTTTCATCGGTAGTCATAATAAAAAAAAATCATATGCTTTGCATCTTATTGCCAGCTGCTTTCCAGTCCGCTTTGACTCTTCTTTAATTAGGATTAAAAAAAAACAAAAACAAAAACAAATGCAGAGGCTGGAAGTGAATTGCAAATAATGAGAAGGAAAGATTGGCTTCTCTTCCTCTTTCTCCCTTTCCTTCTTTTACCCATCCTGGATCTCTCTCTATCCTCCTCTTCTTCTTTTTCCCACAGCCTTTAAACCACTCTTTATTTTTTCCTGTCAGTGCTGGATGCTCCTCTAGGACAGCTACAAGCCTAATGAGGTACAGGGGAGACTTCAATAAATGACTCTCTCTCTCTCTTTTTCTCTTTCTCTCTTACTCTCTCTCTCTTTGTTTCTGTTTGGGTCTCTCGCTGGATGTGACAATAGGGACGAGGCTCTGGGTTTTTGGCAGCCGCTAGCTGAGCTAAAGGGGTGTGTTGGAGATTCACACTGAACAAACTCCACATGGGAGAGAATCAGAGACACTTCCAGAACTCCAGGGGAAAAATATCACTTAAAGCCAAAGTTTTTATAGCAGTTTTTTTTTGCTACATATACACTATATGGACAAAAAGTATTGGGACACCTGGAAGAGAGAACTGGAGAAATGTTTTCACTCAAACTACAAAACCCAAACCTGTTCCAGCATGTCAATGCCCCTGTGCACAAAGAAGATGCTTTAAGTTGGAGTGGAAGATCTCCTGCTCTAGAGCTTTAACCCTATTGATCACCTTTGGAATGAATTTTTCATGCTGACTGCACCTCAGGCCTCCTCACCTTCTCACTTACATCAGTACCTGCTTTGGCAAACACTCTTGGAAATAAATAAATCTCACACAAATCTCTATCTAGTGAAACATCTTTTCAGAAAAGTGGAGCTTTTTATAACAGGAAATGGAGACTAAAAGTGGATTGGGATGTTCAAAAAGAAGCACATACCAATCTTTTAGTTAGGTGTTCACAAGGATCTTATAGTCCACAAGGTTTTGCCCATATCATGTATAAATACTTTTTGATCTTTTGCATCTTTTCTGTCAGGAAGCCTCCAGTCATGCCTCCCTCCAATGCTCACCTTCTCACTCAGGGTCTCCCTCTTACAATTCACCTAAACCTGTCCTCCTCCTACTAATCACCGACACCTGTCCTCCTCCTACTAATCACCTACACCTGTCCTCTGTCTACTAATCACCTACACCTTTTCTCCTCCTACTAATCACCTACACCTGTCCTCTGTCTACTAATCACCTACACCTTTTCTCCTCCTACTAATCACCTACACCTTTTCTCCTCCTACTAATCACCTACACATGTCCTCCTCCTACTAATCACCTACACCTGTCCTCTGTCTACTAATCACCTACACCTGTCCTCCTCCTACTAAATCACCTACACCTGTTTTCGATTTACCTGTCCTCCTTATTAGGTTCCTATTCCCTTTCACTTGTGGTCCGATCTACCAGTTACAACCATAGACCACGCAGACTTCCTGCCTCTCTTGTTCCTCATGCTTCCATGCTTCCAGCTATGCGGTTAAGGGCCTTGCTCAGGGGCCCAGGAGTGGCAGCTTGGTTTGGCTTGGAGTTTAACTCATGACTTTGGGATCCAATGTCCAATGCCTTAACCACTAAGCCACCTTCTCATTTTTCACAAAATAAAATGCATAATAAATATATTATAATTTATAGGCAAAATAATCATTAATAATGATAATAAATAATTATCAGCTGTAGATGGAAAAGAGCTAATTATGTTTAAATAAAAGCCCAAAATCTTATAAAAACATGATGTGAAATTAAAACAAATCCATAAAAACATTGTATGTGAAAAAAAACCTTAAAAATTGTATATACAACATAATGTAAAAAAAAAAAGAAAAACAACTAAAAAAAACACTGTGTACAATAAATCATAAACATATCTTTTAAATGAATAAAAAATATATACATTTGAAAAATCAATCATGTGCACAAATAAATCAATTATGCTATAAAATAGTTATGAAAAAAAAACTATAAAAAAAAATGAAACTTTTTTTTACATTCGAGTGGTGCAATAACTTCAATAAACAAAAATGCAGACAACAAATAAGTTGTATTTTTGGTGTAAAGTTTAAAAACACAGCATATAAATGGTATTTTAATAAGCAAATTAATGAGCAAATCTGTGCTCAGGGGGTCTGTGTGATTTATTTCACAAGATAAACGAGTCCCTGGATGCAAAAAGTCTAAGAACCTCTGAACTAAAAAAAACCCCACAACAACTCTACTTTAAAGAGAACTAAAAAAGTCCACACTAGAAAAGTAAAGAAAGAAGAAAAAGGATCATTTATATGGTGCATTTATTTAGAATTCGAAGTTAATTAATGTTTGGCATTTGTTTTTATAATTGCGATGCCTCACATCCAGACAAATGAAGGTCCAGCTGTATGAAAACAATCCATCATCAGGATGGATCAGGAGCAAAAAGGTAAAGAATTTATTATTTTTGTTATTAGTTACCAGGGAGCAGGCCTGAACGGGTCGAACCCTAGACACATGAAACGTAGGGTGGACCCGAAGCGGCCTGGGGAGCCTGAGTCAGAGGGCCACTGGATTGACGACCTTGGAAATGGGGAAGGGGCCGATGAAGCGCAGGGCGAGCTTCCGACAGGTGGCCTTAAGGGGAAGGTCCCGAGTAGAGAGCCACACACGTTGCCCGGCACGGTAGCAGGGGGCTAGGCGCCGCCTACGGTTGGCCCCCTGGCAAAGCCTTATGCCATTCTTGAGCAGGGCTGCTCGGGCCGTTCTCCAGCCTCGACGGCAGCGTCAGAAAAGGGCGGCAGAAGGAACAGCGGACCGGGGTTCCTGGTTGGAGAAAATTGGCGGCAGGAAATCGTGGACCACCTGGAAGGGCGCAAGTCCTGTGGCAGCAGTGGGAAGAGTGTTATGGGCATACTCAATCCATAAAAGTTTGTCTGACCAGGAGGAGGGTTCCCGACTGCAAAGGAGGCGGAGACCGGTTTGAAGATCCTGGTTGAGTCTCTTGGTCTGTCCGTTCGTCTGGGGGTGAAACCCAGATGAGAGGCTGGTCGAGATGCCCAGGAGGCGGCAGAACTCCCTCCAAAACTGCGCCGAGAATTGGGGTCCGCGGTCCGAGACGATATCTCTGGGGAAACCATGGAGGCGGAATATGTGCTGGAGGGCCAGCTTGGCGGTTTCCTTGGCAGATGGCAGCTTGGGTGGAGCGATGAAGTGGCCCATCTTAGAAAACCGATCAATGACCGTCATGACAACCGTGTTGCCACTGGAAACGGGCAGCCCGGTAACAAAGTCCATTGAGATGTGCGACCACGGGCGTTTCGGGATAGGAAGGGGCCTAAGAAGACCTTGGGGGCGGCCACGAGGGTTCTTGTGTTGGGCACAGTCGGGGCAGGCTGCGACAAAGTCCCGGGTGTCCTTTACCACGTAAGGCCACCAGAAGCGTGCCTTGACCAGAGACAAGGTGCGAGGCTGACCGGGGTAACAGAAGAACAGGGAGTTGTGACACCACTAAAGAACTCCAGAGCGGAGACCCTTGGGGAGGAACAGGAGACCAGTGGGGCAACCCTCGGGGACACGGCCCCTGTCTCGGGCATTCTTGACCCGCTCCTCCAAAGCGAGACTAAGGGTGTGGACTGACACAGACTTGGCAAGGATGGTCTCTGGGCATGGCTCCTCCTCCTCCAGGGCATGAACCCTAGAGAGCGCATCAGGTTTGACATTCCGGCTCCCAGGCCGGTACGAAAGAGTGAAGTGGAAGCGGCCAAAGAAAAGGCCACATCTAGCCTGTCGGGGGTTGAGTCATTTAGCCGGTTGGAGGTATTCAAGGTTGCGATGATCCGTCCAGACCAGAAAGGGGACCTCCGCACCCTCCAACCAATGGCGCCATTCCTCCAAGGCCAGTTTGACAGCCAGGAGCTCCCTCTCACCCACTGGGTAGTTACGTTCTGAGGAGCTAAGGCGCCTGGAAAAAAAAGCGCAAGGATGCAGGCGGTTATCCTCAGGGCAGACCTGGGAGAGCACCGCCCCCACCCCCACGCCGGGGGCGTCAACTTCAACAACGAACTGCCGAGCCGGGTCAGGAAAGATGAGGATGGGCGCCTCCGTGAATCGCCGCTTAAGCTCCAGAAATGCCTCCTCAGCCTCAGGGCCCCAAAAGAACGAGCGGAGGGAAGACGTCAGGAGGTGAAGGGGTGCCGCCACCTAACTATAGCCCTTCTGAGCGGCGATAAAAATTGGCGAAGCCTAGGAACCTTGTAAATGGCGGCGGAGGTGGGGTCGGCCAGTCCCGGATTGCCTGGACCCTGGCAGGGTCCATCCGGATATTACCGGCTGAAAGCAGGTATCCCAGGAATGAGGTTTGTGAGGTGTGGAACTCACATTTCTCAGGTTTTACGTAGAGCCCATTCTTGAGAAGTCTCTCCAAGACCTGACGCACCTGCCGGTCGTGTTCGTCCATGGAATAGGAGAAGATTAGGATATCATCTAGGTAGACAAACACAAACGTATTGAGCATGTCACGGAGGACCTCGTTGACTAGAGCCTGAAAGATGGCCGGAGCGTTGGTTAGGCCGAACGGCATGACGAGGTACTCGTAATGACCAGCTGGGGTATTGAAGGCGGTCTTCCATTCATCCCCCTCCCTGATACGCACCAGGTGGTATGCGTTGCATAGATCCAGCTTAGTGAAGATCGTGGCACCATGCAGGAGCTCGAACGCCGAGGCCATAAGCGGCAAGGGGTAACGGTTCCGGACAGTGATCGCGGTAAGACCCCGGTAGTCAATACATGGGCGTAGGGTCTTATCCTTCTTTTCGACAAAGAAGAAACCTGCCCCAGCTGGGGAGGAGGATGGTCGGATGATACCTGCTGCCAGGGACTCCCGGATATACTGGTTCATGGCAGTCCTCTCCGGGGCTGATAACTGATAGAGGCGCCCCCTAGGGGGACTGGCTCCGGGATGCAGTTCGATGGCACAGTCAAAGTGCCGGTGGGGAGGCAGGGAGGTAGCCAAGGCCTTACTGAACACGTGTGCAAGGCCATGATAGATCTCAGGAACCGATGCTAAATTAGAGTGCTCAGGACCCCAATCAAGAATACATCCAATCAACACATGGGTTGTGTTTCTGAAGCCAAGGGAACCCGAGCATAATGGGGGCTTGGGGAGAGGAGATGACCAGGAAGGAAAGCCACTCCTGATGTCGTTCCCCCACTGACATGAGCAGAGGCTTAGTGCGGTGTGTGGCCAGGCCTAAAAGGCTGCCGTCCAGGGCTCTGATCAGCAGAGCTTCAGGTAGGGGTTCCATGGGAACCAGCAGTTGCTGGGCAAGCTTGAGGTCGATGAATTCGGCATCAGCCCCAGAGTCGACAAAGGCAGCCAATTCCGTGCCTCCAGGGCCAACCTGAAGGTGGACCAAGATAGTGGGTTTGGAGGGAGCGGGGAAGGAGTGGCTTGTGGGTGCTCCCTCTTTTACCGATGAGCCTTGCCTTTTACTGGGCAGGATGCGGCCATGTGCCCTTTACCTCCGCAGTAGAGGCATAGACCTAGAGACCGATGTTTCTCCTTCTCAGCGGGGGTCAGGTGGTGGCGTCCATGGCTTGCGGCGGAGAGAAAGACCGGGTGCCAGAACCCGAAACACGAGGTGGGGAACCGCTCGCAGTTAAAGGACTGTGAGGATCTAGGCTCTGAGCGGGGTAACCATGCTCCCGGCGGCGTTCCTTTATGCGCCGATCGATGCGTGTAGCCAGTGAGATCAGTGAATCCAGATCCTGGGGTGGATCACGAGCGGCAAGTTCGTCCTTAACAGCAGAGGAGAGGCCCTGGAGGAAAGTATCAAAAAGCGCAATGCGATCCCATCCGCTGTCAGTGGCCTGGGTCCGGAACTCAGCTGCGAACTCTGCAACAGAGCGATGCCCCTGTGCGGCCGAGACCAGGGAGCGGGCGGCATCTTGGCGTGGCGTGGCGTGGCGTGGGCGTGCGAAGACCTTCCGGAGTTCGGCAGAAAAGGCGTGAACGATCTGCAGTTGGCTGATTGGCTTTCCCACTCCGCAGTGGCCCACCTTAGGGCTCGGCCTGACAGGAGGGAAATGACGTAGGCCACCTTGGAGCGCTCTGTACCGAATTGGCAGGGCTGCATGCTAAAAATCAGGTCGCACTGCATAATAAACGATCGGCAGGAGTCAGGGTCGCCCGAAAACCGGGCTGGCTGCGCGAGCTGAGGCTCACGCATAGCTGAAGGGGCGGTAGGAGGAGCAGGGGCCTGCCGGGCCGGGGCAGCAGATGATGATGGCGGCGGAGCACCTGTGGTGAGTCGGTCACCAAAACGTGTGCGCAAAAATCCCATGATTTCCTGCACGCCAGTAGAGAGGTTTTGGATTTGTTGCTCCTGCGCCGCTTGTCGGCGAGACAAGGCCGTTAAAGTGGCGCTAGAGGCAGGTACATCCACGGGATCCATGTTGGCCAGATTGTTCTGTCAGAAAGTTCAGGTTATGCAAAAGGAGCAGGGAGAAAAGCTGTGCAGAGCTGAATCGGGAAGCCGATTCAGGGAGTCGATTCAGGGAGTCGATTCAGGGAGCCGATTCAGGGAGCCGATTCAGGGAGCGGATACGCACGGATGGTGAGGATTCCGAGCCGGAAACTGGAGCACATTCAGCGCGAGCCGGAAACCGAAACGCGCGTTCAGCGCGAGCAGAGCAGAGCCGAGCTGGACACCGGAGTGTGTTCAGCGCGAGCAGAGCAGAGCCGAGCCGAAACCGGAGCGCGTTCAGCGCGAGCCGAGCAGAGCCGAGGCGGAACCCGGAGGACAGAATGGTCAGGTCAGAAACAAAAGAACAAACAAAACAGAGAATACGCTGGAGAGTCATCAGGGCAAGCCTAAAGACAATCTGGCACTGTCTGGAGGATTCAAGCGTTCTTATAAGTGCCAGAAAATTAGACGGCTTAAATGTGTAATGACAAATGTATTACATGCTACTTATTCTTCATTTGAATGAATCTAAGGGAATATATTTCTCGGGCAAATGTATAATAGGAAAAGATGGAAATTGTGCTTCTTGATTTATCTCTCCTGTCAGTTTCAGACGTTCCCTCAACACTCATTTATGTCTCTAAACAGGAAACATCTTAAATAGAAGTTTTTTTTTCAACACTTGTTAAAAGCAGACGCTATATACACTGTTATATTGTATATAAAGTCTAGTGCCGGGAAAACCTCCAAACTATTGCATTGGGGAAAAAAACTTATATCTTTACAATTGCAATTTATTTTGTCATGTAATGAATATTTAAATGCAAATTTGTTTGGGCAAAACGTACTTCCTTTTCACCAAGGGAAATTTAGTGTCATTTCCCTGACAAAATGCAGTGAACTATAGACCCATGACAGCATTGTTTGGTCAAAAATATCTGTTGGGCATTTTGGAAATAACCAATAAGCAGGCTCTTGAGGAATGGAGTGGAGTTTTAGAGAAGTTTAGAGAGCAGGGAGGTAAGAGAAGCGTGTGCTTTAAAAAAAAAGGAAAAAAAAAGACAAAACTTAGAAATCTGCCTTGTGAAATTAGTCCGAGAGCAATTAGGAGTCGTCAGGAATGCAACTAGGTGAAGAATTAGTTGTGAAAGTGTGTGTGAAAAAGTGTGTGAGACTTCCCAATGGGCTTCGCAAGAAGTGCTCTAAAGCATTTAAAAAGAAAGCAAAGAAATGAAGTAAAACTCTATCGTGTCATGGAAAGCATGGGAATTGCAAAATCTATATATCTGTCATATATACATACATCCCATCTGTCAAATTCATACTCTCTCTCTCTCTCTCTCTCTCTCTCTCTCTCTCTCTCTCTCTCTCATATATATATATATATATATATATATATATATATATATATATATATATATATATATATATATATATATATATCGTGTAACCAGGAAAGTCACGTGTCCTATTTATCATGTTCATGCTTGACAGAACCAGACAAATGTGTCCAACTTGTAATAGAGCAGTTCAAATTTGGTGTTCTGAGTCCAATTCTCTCATACTGACCACTGGATGTTCTACATGGACCTCATGGAAAAGAATCTCTGAGGATTTGAGAATCAGAATCGTTGCTCCCCACAAAGATGCTGAGGCTGTAAGAAGATCAGAAACACCCTGAAACTGAGTTACAGTACAGTGGTCAGGGTCATACAGAGGTTTTCCAAGACGGGTTCCACTCAGAACAAACCTCACAAGGGTCCATCAAAGAAGTCTGTGCATCAGGTGCAGAAGCTGTTTAAAAAAAAAGACTGCTGACATCTAAAGCCTGAGTGCTGTAGCAATGCTTTAGATGTTGCAGAAGGTCCACTGACAGTGCTCAGACCATACTCCACACACTGCAACAATTCGGTTTGTCTACAGTCAAGCATGGTGGTGGTAGAATCATGGTCTGGGGCTGCATGAGTGCTGCTGGTACTGGGGAGCTGCAGGTCATTCAGGGAAACATGGATGGCAGATTTCCAACATAATAACGACCCCAAACACACCATTAAGATGACAACTGCCTTTCTGAGGAAGGTGAAGGTGATGGTGTGGCCAACTATGTCCCCAGACCTGAACCCTCCACCTTTGGGGATCCTCAAGCAGAAGGTGGAGAAGCACAATGTGTCTCACATCCAGCAGCTCTGTGAGGTCATTATGGAGGAGTGGAAGAGGATCCCAGCAACAACCTGTGCAGCTCTGGTGAATTTCATGCCCAGGAGGATTAAGACAGTGCTGGATATCAATAGTGTTCACACACTATTCACACTTTGGAAACAGCTTTGACATGTTCACGTACTCACTTTGGTTGCCAGTTATTTACATTATATTGATTATTGTTTGTGTGTTGTTATTTTTAGAGGACAGTTTAATATACAGACGAACCCACTTATCTCGCCCTCGGTTAACTCGCCAACCCTATTAAGTCGACATTTTTGAAGTGGAACCGCCATATTCTCGCTTTGTCTTAGCATTTTTTAATCGGTTATGTCGATTCTTTTATGTCAACAAACCCTAAAATTTGGGGGGGAAAATTTGCCATTTAACGTTGGTTATCTCGATCCGCATGACCAATCGCCGGCTTTTGCCACGTCACCATCTCACTGCGGTATTTTCGCGTATATAAGACGTGTCTTATAGAAAGTTTTACATACCCCTCACCCAGGGTGCATCTTATATATGCGATAACACGGTAGTGAGACGGCACTGTGCAGCCGCAGAAAAACTCGCGGAAGTGGCGGAAAAATCAAGCCTTACAGATGCTACTGGTGTAGGACACTTTTCAGAGCTGTGTGTCAGAGTGAAATGACTCGAGAATTTAATTTTGACACTGGTTAGCTTTTTGTAAAAACGAACTACACCCCGCACATTTTTTGTGATTTCGTGAGCGATCTTTGTGTTTGCAATGTTGGAGAATATAATAAAGGTTTGTATGGAGAATGGACGGTGGTTTGTATTGTATACTGGTAAATCTCTGCTGTTAGTTGGTGTACATATGCCTTTTGTTGTTAACAAACATGTATGTATATTTTTATAGCATGCCTTCATCAAACAAATCGCGGCAACGCTGTTGTGTAAAAAAATCTCCAAAAACAGGTGCATGTACATTCTCATTTATTAACGCACATCATGTACATAAAGAAATTTCGGTTATCTTGACGCTTTTTTGCACACCCTTCGCCGTCAACATAACCGGGTTCCACTGTATATAGTATTGTCCCTTTAGAACAAATAATTAAATGGTTGCTGATATGTCAGGGGTGTACTTACTTTTGTAAAAAACTGTTAATATTATTTTATATTATATTGAAACCTATTTTTTGAGCTTATTTTCATACTTTTTACTTTTTTTTACTTTTTATACTTCACTTTTAATTTTATTAATTAATTTTTTTTAAATATTCTATTTCTATTTACATGTTTAAATGTTTTACAGTCATAAGAAGCATTTCACTACATTCACTACGTCGTACACTGTACAAATGCGTATGTGACATAAAATTTGGAATTTGAGTTTAAAAGCGATTAAAGTGTGGGCAGTAGGTAAATCCAAGTGGAAACGTGAATTAGAAACTCAAAATGCTATGATACGACTAATGATAAATATAACTGATATTTGACAGACAAGAACAACACTGAGTGCTATGAGGTTATGGAAAGCTTGTCATGTAAAGAATGATGAACAGATGCAAATGCAGGCTAAAAGTGATTTTTAATAAAAAATTTAATAAAATTAGCGGAGCCACTGAGTTTTGTTAGCGGTGGCTAGTCAGGGGCCAGCAGTTATGCTGCTGTTTTCTGAGGACACAGAAAACATCATTATGCAAAAAACATGGCACTCATCCAACCTTAAAATAATTTGTGGTATCAAAAAGTTACAAGACAAGCTCGGTTTTAAAGAAAGTACTTTATTTATCTACGTTAACACACTATCACCTCTCACAGAAATACAGCGCTCCCAGCGTTCCTGCCACTTCTGAAATGTGTCCTGGAAGTCTTCTTTTCGAAAGCGTGTCAATTCCCTTCTGCGATTTGTGCCGGATCTCCACAATGGTGTCAAAAGGGTGACTTTGAGCTTTAATCTTATCTTCAAGAAGAAGGCAAAGTCCTCAGAAGCCAGATCTGGGGAGTAGGGTGGGTGCAGAAGAAACTAAGGGTTGAGGAGAGCTAAGGTAAGGTAACTTATAAATCTACAAAAAATAAAAAGTTTATTTCTTAATGGCAACTCAGCAGATAAAGTGCAGAAAGGTCAAAAATATATGAAAGTATCATTCATTCAAATATCAGAGCATCTATTCCACAATGTTCTTCCATTGCCAGTCGTACTCAACAAAGGTATAATTTGCTAACATCCAAATACAATAAAAATCTAACTAGTGCCCCCTAGTGGTGCAACTAGTCAACTATCTGCATAATACAACAAACTGACTTATATTTAGTTATAGGTTTTGCGGCTCCAGGAAAATCATATTTGGTGGGACAGGGACCAAAGTAGCTTTTTTGGTCGCTAAGGTTGCAGACTATTCAAGATCAATATTTGAGGAATTATCTTTTGAAAATACAATTATGACCGGGGTGGCATGTAAACCCCCAGCTCCGCCCCTGACCAGGGCAGAAAAATCTAAAGGGCAATTCAAATCCTGGTCAAAAGCAAACCGACTGGATCACAATGTAGCTGGCAATAGTTCAAGAACAGTGAACACATCTGATTGGGTTTATTTTCCTGAATAAAGGTTCTATAAATAGAGTGTGTATAAATGACTGCATGTATGTGTGTAATTGGGCACACCTGTGCTTAATCAGAGAGAGTCAGAGTGGCAGTGTGTGTGTGTGTGTGTGTGTGTGTGTGTGTGTTTGTCAGAGTGGCAATGTATAAATCCTGCAGTGTCTGATAGGAATTTGAGTTCTGCAATGAACACTGATGTGTTCCTGTAAAACAAACCAAGGAAAAGGCAAAAAAGCAAACAGGACCGCATAGCAAAGCCAGAATTCACAATCAGGAGTCAGTTTGGGATAGAAATATAAAATTAATTTACTGATTTGGACTTTTGAATCTCATTCTGCAAAATTAACCAATCTTTAAGAAGAACTCAAAGAAGGAAAAAGTATAATGTAAGCTGGAAAAAATGATAAAACACAGAACTGGTTATTTCACCACTCAACTAAAGATTGTTATTTCGTGTTAGTCATACATCCACAACATCTGTCGTTTGTCTCCTGGCCCGCGCTTCGGAAGATGTGACTGAAAACATGCTTTCAAATGAGAGCCCATGGTGGGCTAGAGCAGTGGCAGCACTGGGTCCAACTTTTGTGAGAACATGTTCATGACCTTAATGGTCATCATCACTATAATCATGGTCAGAATCACCACCATCATCAGAGTCAAGCTTAACATCATCATCATCATCATCATCATTATCATCATCATCATCACCGCATATCATCATCACCATAATCATAATCATCTTAGTCATTATTTGATCGTCACCATAATCATATTTATGATCACTTCATCATCATCATCAGCACCATCATCATTATTATCATTACTACCACCATCATCACCATCACCATCATCACCATTACCATCATCACCATCATCACCATTATGATTATCATATTAAAATTCATCACCATAAGTATCACCATCATCATCATCATCATCATCATCATCATCACCATCACCATAATCATGTTTATCATATTCAAATTCATCATCATCATCATCATTATCATGTTTATCATATTCAAACTCATCATCATCACCATTATCATCGTAATCATATTCAAATTCATCATCATCATCATCATCATCATCATCATCATCATCATGTTTATCATATTCAAACTCATCATCATCATCATCATCACCATTATTATCACCATTATCATCTTAATCATATTCAAATTCATCATCATCACCATCATCACATCATCATCATTATTATCATCATCATCATATTCAACTCATCACAATTATCACCAACATCCTTTACAGTGTGATGGATTTGAGAAGTTCCACTTAACATTTAAAAGCTGAATGCTGAAGGGTGTAAATTCTCTTTTCTTCTTTTTTTCTCCCATTAAAAAATCTAGAAATAAATTCAGATTAGTTAATTGGATTATAAAATATTGTGTATCTGACACAGAAAGAGCGAACCCATGATCAGCAGCAGCAGTATTGTGAAATGGAGATTTGAATCAACCAGGAAACAGACACAGGTTTTTGCTTTAGAGAAAAAAAATCATTCCTTTGGTTTGACCATAACCGATTCGCTCAGTCACGCATGCAGATTTATTTGGAGTGCTGACCTCCATTTAGCCTGTTCAGGACAACACCACCGAGGCAATAACATCTCACCCGGCAGTGTAATAAATACTAATAAATGCACGATGGGCCCTGTGTTACCACATGATAATGGCATCCGCTCGGCCAAAAAGCGTGTGAAATAAAAGCCTGGAGAAGTTCGGAGTTTCTACGTCAAGGATGCAGAAAAAGCTTTACAATAAAAAATGAAGTTGTTAGACATAAAAAGCTTATATGATTATAGAACTCCTGCACAAAGAAAGGGTTTACGATTCGCTGTCGAGATTCCATTACCTTCATTCCTGTGACTTCAGATCACCATTGAGTTACACATAAACCTCGATTTTTTTCTTTCTTTTTTCTCACGTATATTTCTTTTTAATTATTTCCCTACCCGTCCTTTAAAGAGAAGGTAAAGAATCAGTGACTAACTGGAATGTATGTCTCAATACACACACACACAGACACACACTCACAGAAATGCAAAGGTTTTTTTTTAAGCTTAGCAGGGTGATAATAACATGCTGTCAGAACTCGAAGTGTAAGAGCACGGTGTGTTGGGAAAAAAAAAGGGAAAGGAGGAACACAATTAGCCTCGTGAACCTTCTGCACACGTTCAAATCTGCTCCATAATCCACGGAATGACAACGACGCTATACGCAGCGACTACAAATGCGTCGGGTCTTCTCTCCAACACTCCATTAGTAATTGTAATGAATGTAATATATCACAAATAAGAGCTGGAGGTTAAGACATAAATCCATGAGTGCAAAAAAAAAGAAAGACGGATCAGTAAACACAGTAAAAAAAATAAATATGAATAATGATGGCAGCTTGGGTGGAAATCAAAGTGTGTAAATTAATGTCAGTTCACCGTCTTCACAGTCAGAGCTGGGAAATCGAGCATTTTCCTCCCACATGTCAGCATTTGCTCCGGCAAAATGGTTACGAAAATATAAATACATAACAAAAGGAAAAAAATATGTGGGGGGGGCAAAACATCCTGGAAATGAAATTTCCCAAGCAGAAACATTCTGAATATTGTAGGTGAAGGAAGTTCTTATTATATTCACCCTCACATCAACCCCTGACCGAGCCTTAACATCGCCGTGTCACTCAGACTCACACACCGGGCCGCCATTAATGAACATCTTGGGTGTATTTTTTTTTTTATATTATTACTCGTTTCCCGTCGTCTTCCCAGAGGACATAAACAGCCTGTAAAAAAAAAAAAAAAAAAAGGAAAAAATAAAAACGCTCACCGAGGTATTGGCTTATTTCATGGGGCTCCTGTCGCTGGATTTGAAGTTTAATATTACTACAGCAACCTTCATAAATCTTCATAAAGCCGGATATTCAGATCCAGGCTGCGAGCCTGGAGGCACCGCTGCTGTCGGATACGACATCTTGCCCTCTTTTAGCATCCAAAATGCATTAGAACATTTCCATAGCCAAGACAAATGTTCTTACATATTAGCCAGTATAGTGCATGAGTGTATATATATATATATATATATATATATATATATATATATATATATATATATATATATATATACAAACCACATACTAAAGTCCAATAAGTCCACTGTTTCATCAGAGAGTAACAAAAAGTTATCTTCTCTGTCATCTTGAACAACAAGATTGCATCACATTCCACAGACTCACGTCCACATACACCTACGTCCTCTTCGGAAAGAGGAAACTCAATGGTTTAGGCGCTGAATTGCTGTTTTCGGAAGGTTGCATATTATCAAGCTGCTTCTCTTTTGCCTTTGAGGACCCAAACCTCTGTGCCCCAGGGGCTCTGAATAATAACTGACCATGTGCTGTAATGTATTTATGACTTTTTACACACATATATATATATATCTATATCTATATATATACATTTACATTTGCGGCATTTAGCAGACGCCCTTGTCCAGAGCGACGTACAAAAGTGCTTTAAATCTCTAGTAATGAATAAATCTACACTGGTACGCAAGATTACAAACTTAATATAAATATAACTCGAATTCTACAAACTTGAAAAGTGCTAATTTAGGTATTTCAGGAAGAGGTAGGTCTTCAGTCGTCGCTTGAAGATAGTCAGGGACTCCGCTGTACGGACATCAAGGGAAAGTTCATTCCACCACCTCGGTGCCAGAACAGAGAAGAGCCTTGAAGTATACTTACCCTTCATTCTGAGAGAAGGTGGTACCAGTCGAGCAGTGCTGGAGGATCTCAGACAGCGTGGTCCATTTTTGGCCTTGTAGGCAAGCATCAGTGTTTTGAATCTGATACGTGCGGCTACTGGGAGCCAGTGGAGGAGCAGCAGTGGGGTGGTGTGGGAAAACTTGGGCTGATTAAACACAAGCCGTGCAGCTGCGTTTTGGATCATTTGCAGTGGACGGATAGCGTTCAGGGGAAGACCTGCCAGCAGAGAGTTGCAGTATTAGAGTCTTGAAATCACAAGAGACTGAACAAGCACCTGGGCAGCCTGTGTGGACAGAAATGGTCGAATCCTTCTGATGTTGCAGAGAAGAGATCTACAAGAACGAGCCACATTAGCAACATGTGGGAAGAAGGACAGTTCATTGTCCATAGTTACCTCGAGGTTACGAGCAGTGGCTGAAGGGGAGAGCAGAGAGTCATGAAGTGTTATTTGGAGATCTTGACCTGGAGATGAATCGCCTGGGATGATCAGCAGTTCTGTTTTGCTGGAGTTGAGTTTTACTTGGTGAGCACTTATCCATGAAGATATGTATATATATAAATATTTTATATATAAAACTCTTTCTTTCTTATTTTTGAATATATCAATAATTTTATAGTCTGTAAACTGAGGAACTGAACTTCCGTTGGAAAACCAGTGTTGGATGAAGTACACAAACCATGTAGTTGAGTTAAAGTAGAGATAAACTCGGTAAAATGTGACTCCAGTAAAAGTAAAATGTTTCTTTAAACTTTCACGTGACTAAAAGTGCCTTCAAATGTACTTAAGAATCCAAAGTACTGATTTATTCCAACTATATTGTTACTATCATTTTTTTAGCACGAGAAACTTTAATTAATAAACTCAGTTTATGTGTAAAGACTCGAATGTGACTCTCAGCACACTGATCTATTAATAGAATGATTAGAATGATATTAGTGACTCAAACACTGATTGATTTCTTTTACAATGATCATGAACCCAAAACCTTCTTTTCAACGACTTTAAATAAACGTGTAAATGAGGTCACGTGTGTTGTGGCGAGTTCGAGTCTGTAGTTTCTTCATCATTTATTCCTCTCTAAATGTTCTGCTTGATGTTGAACTGATGCTGAACTGTATGTTGGTGATCAGTAGATACACCAAGCGTCGATCAGAACACGTGTAAAACAGAGCGTGCGTTCGACCCTGATTGGTGTTCCGTTTTTATCCTCATAAATAAAAAGGAATTTTACAAAATGTAGTAACAAGTACGATATTTGACTTTGAAAGGTAGTGAAGTTACAGTTTCCTCAGATGGAAATACTTCAGTAAAGTACAGATATGTGACAAAACGTATGTATATACACAATATATACAAAAGTTTGCTGAGCATAATAATTGTACATGGGAAGATCAGTTGTTAAGACATTGAACAGAAGGTCATAAGTTCAAATCCCACAAACACTGAGTTGTCACATTAACCCTCTACTGCTCACTTGTATGAGTTCCACCTCGTTTAGTCCACATTTGCTGTCATAATAACCTCCACTCTCCACTGTGTCAGGTACTGATGTAGGTGAGGTGAGGAGGAGATCTGGGGTGCTTTTAGCGTTCACATTCATCCCAAATGTGTTTAATAGGGTCAGAGCTCTATAACAGGAGATCTTCCACTTCGATTCTTCCATGTTATGCAGATCTTCATGGATCTGACTTTGTGCACAGGAGCATTGTCATGCTGCAAAGGGTTTTTGTCCAAGTGATGGGAGAAAAGTTCCTGCTACTAGAGCCAGAGACGTCTGATATATTTGTGTGCCTCCAAGTTTGTGCTAACAGTTTGGCAAAGAAACGCATAAGGCTGGAAAAATTAGATGTCCTAATGGTTTTGTCTATATAGTGTAAAAATAGATAAACATATGTTATTCTTTTTTTAATGAAAAATGTCTACATGCTGCAGTACATTTAGTATAAGAGAAAAAAAAACTCCTTAGCGTGTTGCTATAGTAACTTTAACTTTGCTTAATGACACTTTTGATTAATTTCCTACTGGGTATTTTATTATATATTTATGTTGCAAAAACAGTTTGTCTTAATAAGTGACCAAAAACTATTCCAAACTAGCCTCCGATGTCTATTCTGTATTTCTTGCACTACCTCAGTAAAGCTGTTTATAAATAAAACACTGTTTTTTGCTGCAGAACTCTGCCATGTGAATCAACGCTGAGTCCCGGTAGCACAGTAGCATCTCAGCCTGGTGTATTAGTGGTCATAATTAGACAGCAGAGCCACTGGGTTTCTCTAATGCGTCCACTAGGACCAGACGTTTGGGAAATGGAAGTTAAGGCCCACTAGAGAAATCAAGGATTGTTTTCTTGGTTTTTTTATTTTTTATTTTTTTCCATATATATTTGTGCGAAAGTAAATATTTGTAATTTCATCATCCCTACAGAAGAAAATAAAACAGAACAGTAACTTTCCTTAATATAATCGTCCGACATTTAATGTGGATGGGGTTTATATAAGGAGTTTATTAGAGTCTTAATATTTTTGTGCTTGTCATTGCTGATCATAAGTGAAAATTTATACACTGTCATTTTTACATTTATGGCATTAGGCAAACACCCCTGTCCATCGATGGACAGTTTACAATGCTGCTTCATTAGGACACACACTAAGAATTTCATCAGTCTAAAATTTTGTTGGAAGAAGAAGGTTGGTCAGATTTAATCATTAAAAACTCCTAAAGACTCAGCTGTTCGGACGTCAAGTGGAAATTTGTTTCAGTACCTCAGTGCCACCCTCTACCTCTGCCCCATGATCCCTGTATCCTCTATCACTACCTGACACTTCATGAGGGCAGAGGTAGAGGGTGGAGGGATCAGGAAAGCAGTGGTAGAGGATGGAGGGATTGGGGTAGCAGAGGTAGAGGATAAAGGGATCAGGGAAGAAGTGAAAGAAGATGAAGGGATCAGGGGAGCAGTGGTAGATGATGAAGTTATCAGGGGAGCAGTGGTAGATGATAAAGTTATCAGGGGAGCAGTGGTAGATGATGAAGTTATCAGGGGAGCAGTGGTAAGAGTTGGAGGGGTCAGGGGCATAGTGGTAGAGGAATGAAGGGATCAGGGGAACAGTGGTTGAGTATAGAGGGATCAGAGGGGCAGTGATTGAGGGTGAAGGGATCAGGGGAGCAGTGGTTAGGAATGGAGGAATCAGGGGGGGCAGAGGTAGAGGATGGAAGGATCAGTGGAGCAGTTGTAGAAGATAGAGAGATCAGGGGAGCAGTGGTTGAGGATGCAAGGGTTAGGTGAGTAGTGGTAGAGGATGGAGGGTTTAGGGTGCAGTGGGTGAGGATCAGAAAGATCAAGGGGTGCTTGAGGATGGAGGGATCAGGGGAGTAGTGGTAGAGGATCGAGGGATCAGTGGTGCAGTGGTAGAAGAGAGAGGGATCAGGGGAGCAGTGGATGAGGATGCAATGGTTAGGTTAGTAGTGGTAGAGGATGGAGGGTTTAGGGTGCAGTGGGTAAAGATCAGAAAGATCAGCGGAGCAGTGGATGAGGATGGAGGTATCAGGGAAGTAGTGGTAGACGATCGGAGGGAGTGTCAGGCAATGATAGAGGATGAAGAGATGAGTAAAGTATTGATAAAGGATGAAAGAATGAGTAAAGCAGTGGTTGAGCATTCAGGAGTGGGCGGGTGTTTATGAGAAGGCACTTTGATGTTTGTCTGAACCAAAAAAAAAAAAAAGTTAATCTGCAGCATATTGAAAGCATTGGTTATGCATTTAAATGGGAATCGCTTTAGCCTCAGATATAAACTTATAGTAGTCTAATGCACTTCCTTCACTTGAAATCTTTTTTTTTTTTACTTCTGTACAGAACTGTTTGAAGGCAATCAAAGTAAAGCAGACATCATTAATCATAAAATATGTGCAGATCACTGGGTCTTGTGATGGGTGTTCTTTAGCGTGATACGCTACACTACGAATATGTGACTCAGTATCATGTGATAGCGGATGCTACATGCAAGGCTCAAAGTACAAGGTTTAATCTTCAAAGGAATTGCATCTTCACAGGAATTGCATCTCCAAAAATCCCTAAAAATATGGCATTTCTAATAATAATAATAATAATCATCATCATCATTATTATAATGATTATTTTTATTTGAATGACATTAACTTCCATCAAATGTTTCTCATCTCCTTTCGAAACTGCGATTATATCTTTTATTATTGATCACAGGGGGTAATTTTTAAGTGAGATTAGGGGTGAAGGGTCAAATAGGACGTCATTAAGAAGCTTTTTAACTCCACACTTCAATCCAGCCCGAAACGTTTCGTCTTCACTCAGCAAAAGCACTTAATTAGAAGCTGGCATTTCTCACTTAGCCTTTCCAAAACATCTGGGTTAAATTTGTCTGATTTGTCGGCTTTCATGCCACTAATTATCTCAACCTTTCTTAAATGTCAGTGAGCCGGTGCTGAGAGGCGACCCACTGGGCTCTCTCTGCTCCAGCCCGGCCATTAAACACCATCTACAGTACAAGAATGTGTGACAAACCTGCAGGGACAGTGTTTACCAAACCAGAGCTGTGCCTGGTGCTAACTGTGTTATTATTTGGCGTGTTTTCTGTTGCACTGTGGGAGAATTGGTTGCAATGGTCGTGACTGCAAAGTTTCTGAAAAAAAAAATAATCCTTTTTGTTCCCAAAACAAGTTCTTCATGCTGGAGAAGGAGCGAAGGTTAAACTCTCACTCAGCTGTCTAAAAATGGTCACCGATATAATGATGCATTAGGGACGTACAGTAAACTCCAGGGGGGGTTTGAACCAAGCAGAATTTCTTACTGAGTTACATAACAAACACAAAGTAACAGCTTTCTGACATAAATGTATGCTAACTTACTTTACATTTATTTCTCACGATTTGTCAAAGTATCATTTGTAGGTTCACAACAATCCAAAGTAAAGTAATAAATCCAGTATCAGATGTCAAAAGTTTTTCCAAAAAATTTATTAAAAGTAGAGAAATTTCAATGTAGAAAAGTTGAAAAAAAATACATACAGCGTCAAATCCTTACGCGCGCCCATTTTCCTGCTTCTAACTTTGAGGATAAAGTGTTCATTTGCTGTCGACTAAATAAATCCACCCAAAAACAGGTGCCATAATGAAGAGATAATCGGTGTTCTTCACTTCACCAGTCATAATGTTATAATGTCTGACTATGTCTATCTATCTATCTATCTATCTATCTATCTATCTATCTATCTATCTATCTATCTATCTATCTATCTATCTATCTATCTATCTATCTATCTATCTATCTATCTATCTATAGAGAGAGGGGGGGGGTATTGTTTTCCCTCCTTCCAACTAAACTTTAATTAACATCATATGCCAGTCAATCTCATTCACACGGCTGTGCAGCTATGGGGTTAAGAGCCTTACTTAGGGGCCCAAAAGTGGCACCTTGGAGTGGCATAGTCCGGTGCATTAACTAAGCTACCTCTGTCCTTATGCCAGAAGTATACATTCCCACCTGACATCTTGACACAAACTGAAAGTTCCTCAAAGACTTCAAATGTTTCCAATAAGTACTGCTAAAATTTAATTTTCTGAGGGTTGAAACTATTCAACTGTTCATTTCATTTTAAAATCAATAAAAGTTTGAAAAGCAAATGTCCTGAATTGGGTTTCCAGGACATCAACCTATCATTCTTCATAACCAGAATCTGAATACATGTAACTTTGTCCACATTCTTCTTCTTCTTCTTTCTGCTGCTCCCATTAGGGGGCGCCACAGCGGATCATTCGTCTCCATACCCCCCCTGTCCTCTACATCTGTCTCTTTTAAACCAACTACCTGCATGTCTTCCCTCACCATATCCATAAACCTCCTCCTTGGTCTTCCTCTTTTCCTCCTTTCTGGTGGCTCCGTCCTCAGCATTCTCCTACCGATATAATTTTGTCCACATAGAGATCATAATACCTTTTTTATGTCCCAAACTCTGAACACAACTCTTTCTAATGCGGTTTTTAACTTTACTTTACTTATTTTGGTGGCGTACATGGTCCATATAATACATTCCTGCAGAATTAGGTATTTTAGCCACTTCAGACATTTGCAAAATTTAGACATGATGCAAACCCATTGCCATTACGTTAAAGTTTTGACCTTTTAGTAATGTACCAAATCTTTTTACATCACAGTGACTACAGAAAGTTATACAGCCATTTAGAGCTGTAGGTGGACCCCGGGCTGGGTGTAACATTCACTCTCAGCACTTCTCACAGTGAGACTGACCACCACAGATAATGAGCCCTTTTTTACTCTTGTACACTCATCCCTTTTTTTCTCGAAGAATCCTCCAGCTTTCATTCTTCTTCATATGCCATCATTCTCCTGCCAGGCCCAGAGCGTTCATCTCCGACCAGTCGGGATTCTCCAGAAAGCCCAACCGTCCAGTTTTCCACCTTTGTTTGCCAGCAAGCAGTTTCTCAGCCAGCAGCTCTGAAATAACAAGTGCTCCCGAATGATCGTATTCCCTACCACACACACACACACACACACACACACACATATACAATGAGTAGTGTTTCTAGTGTGATGCACGAAGAGCCCATGGTGTATCTGATCACCTGATCACTTAACCTTCTCTCTCCTCTTCTCTTTCTTCTTCCCATCCCTGTCTCTTTTAATCTTTTTTAGCACACTCGCTAGTTCTCTTTTAATCTCTTCTGCTGTGTGATCAAGTCTCCTCTAATCTCAAATCCAGTAAAAGAAAACACTGACATATGGAGACATCAAATGACAGGCCAGGGATCAGACAGGAAGTCTAAGTTGTCATGATGGATTTCACACATCAGACATGTGGTTACACAAAGCCGAGCACCAGGAATGACAGCACAATTATTGTGTAATGAATACCATGTAATACAGAGTCAGTTTGAAAACATCTAGTGCGTGTTCCTCAAAAACCAAACAAGTCTCTGTGTTTCTCCACTCCACAACAAGCTCTGTATAAACAGACGTTCTCTCACAAACCTCTGTTTTTTCTCAAAATGCTGACACTGGAGACTCCATTCCGTAAAGTTTCCCTGAATGAAAAAGTCACCATATCAACAATAATGTTTTATTTTTCCCCGTTAAATGACGATGTATTTAATTATTGGTTTTAAATTATATTTCACTATACAAGTACATTTCTATATGCTGTTACTATAGAAACTATACATGTTCTTCAGTAATGCTGGTATGATGGTGTAATTAGTTATTGATTTGTTAAAAGAGATAAAATAATCCAAGTTACCATAGCAACTGTGAGGGACAATGTCTTTTATGTGTGAGAAAAACAAAACAAAAAAAAAGCACTTTTTTCCCCAGTCGAACAGTGATCTTTATTAGTCTAGTGACCATCGGTGTATATGTATGTATATATAGACTTAAACATTTTTTTCTCTGGTTGAAATTATACAATTAAAAACATTACAAATAATAAATAAAATCATATATATATATATATATATATATATATATATATATATATATATACACCTGTGTGCTGCTTTTTAAAAGTCCAATTTCACATTGCTGCACCACATATATCTGAAAAAAAGTCAGGTGCCAATACTTTTGTTCGTAAAATGAAAAATTTTAGAAATCATCGAATAATATGTAATTATTCTTGCTCTAAGGAGACTTGCTCATTTGTATTCATGTTATTAGGTACACTTAATTCATCACAGGCTAAAAACCCCTCTCCAGCTGAGTGATAGGAACGGCGGCGTGCCTGTAAAACAAGTCGGCCGAAGACTTGTCGCTCTGACAGAGTTCACCAGAGAGGCCGTGTTGTGTCGGGCTAAAGATGAGATGTCTCGCGTTTCATAAATTCACAGTCACGGGCGAGGTTAGAGCTCCAGCTATACTGCACCACGCTGGAGTCCAAGGACTCGGCTTAGGAGGCTGTGACGGAGAGCAAATAGTGATTAAACGTGAGCTAAAAGCACGGATGAATATGTACGCATGGTCAGGTACGCGATATTTACACTGACGTCAATTCATTTTCATTTCACGTAAACGAGGAGGATTCAATCCTGCATAGAGCTGTGAACAGAGAGAAAAAAGTTCCACTGACTGATGAGTAACAAGTGCCGGGCATTTGGACGATTTAGAAATTACTCACTCAGAGAGAGAGAGAGAGAGAGAGAGAGAGAGTAATTGATCATATTTAAGAACTTTTTGGACTGGTCACATGTTTGTCATGCCTATAAAGCAACCTGTGTATCTTAAACCAAGAAAGAGTGAAAGAGGAGAGAGAGAGAGAGAGAGAGACAGAGAGTAATTGATCATACTCATTCCCCTTCGGGAACTCGAGCTGTGTCGAAACGCTTTGGGAACGCCCCTGCATGACCGCGCTATAAACCACATGTGAAATCTGACCAATAGGCGTTTAGACGTGACGTCATCGGGGTGCGATGTCACGTAAACCAGGAAGCTTCAAATGGCTGTGAGATGGAAAGGACGCTAGCTTCTGCTCGTTCAAGTAAGCGATGTTTCGCTGTGTTTTTCTGATTGAGTGATGGCAGGCAGACAAAATTACCGTAAGTGTGTTCATCCGTGTCCACGTTTTATTACCGGGAAGGATTTGCATGGTGCGTTGTTTGCTTAGGAGTGGAGCATACACAATCGGCTCTTGAGGGAGACCGCATGGCTATGCGCATGCTTCGCTCCCGGAGAGCGCTCTTGGAGAAGAGCTCCCTCCCTCGCAGCTCCGGTCCCGTTCTTGCTAAGGCAAAGCGTCGCCGGTGCTCATGGGGCTCGCAGGCCAATAAAGCAGCGGGGTTGGAGTCGGATGAGTCCTCTCCAGCCTCTTCTGCTGGATCAAGCTCCTGCTCTCTCGGTAAAGCAGGCCCGATGGCTTTGTACATGTGATGGCTTTTACACGTTACATGTCTCTCCGAGGAGGGAGAGAGAGGATGTCGCAGTCGGTGCTATACAAGGGGCTCCTCGAGGTCACAAGCTGTAGCCAAAGCTGGATGTGCTTTAGAGCACGGCCCCCCTCCAGCGGGCGTCTCCCTCCACTTCCGCCCAGAGTCTCGGTACAGATGGGGAAAACCCGCCGCCTCTCAGGAGGTGTCAACAGCCGCAGTACGCTGCTCCGGCTGTTCGGGTCGAAACTCAGATCAGGTCCGAGGACTGGTTCGTCACGATGGATCTGAAGGACGCGTACTTTTATGTTTCCATCCTTCCTGCACACAGGAGGTTCCTAAAGTTTGCTTTTGGGGGCGAAGCTTACCAATATCGGGTCTTCCCGTTCGGCCTAGCACTTTTGCCCCGCACCTTCACGAAAAGCGTTGACTCAGCACTGACCTCACTGCGGCTTGGATATTTGGAAAGACCCAACGTCCCGTTTTAGGGATTCCTCGTCATCGCGTGACGCTATCGACAGATGCTCCCCCTTCGTGGCACCTAAATTGCCTGGAGATGATGCCGGTGTTTTTGGGGTTAAAACACTTCCTTCCAGACCTGAGAGATCGCCATGTGTTGGTCTGCATGGACAATACTGCAGTGGTCTCTTACATCAACCCCCAGGGGGGCCTCCGATCTTGCCACTTGTACAAGCTAGCGGAAGCGGTCCTCTTGTGGTCCCAGGACAGACTCCTCTCATTGAGAGCCGTTGGATGCCATGGTACAGTCGTGGCCGAGGCTACGCCTGTAAGCCTTTCCCCGATCATGCTGCTCCCTGGAGTTCTGGAGAGAGTTCGCTGGGATGGAGTCTGTCTCCACCTGGTGGCACCTCAGTGGCCAGGCAAACCATGGTTTGCGGATCTGGTGTCCCGACTCGAGGGCCCTCCATGGTAAATTCCTCCCAGGAGGGATCTCCTCTCACAGGCGGGTGGAACCCTGGTTTACCCCTGCCCGGAGTTGTGGAGGCTGTGGCTGTGCCCCCTGAGGGACAGTTTGTATCGGCTGGTCTCTCTACCGAGGTAGTAAAGACACTTCTCCACTCCAGAGCTCCCTCTACGAGGAGGTCGTACGCCGTCATTGGACCCAGTTAACTGACACGTTTCCTCCACGGCACCCGGAGGCTGAGGCCCAGGACGCGACCCAGATTGCCTGTCTGGGACCTGGCAGTTGTGCTGGCGGCTCTATCGGAGCCCCCCTTTGAGCCCTTGGCCGAGGTGGCCCTTAGGTTTCTGTCTATCAAGACCACCTTTTTTTTGGCGATTTCCTCCTTGAAGAGGATCAGGGATCTGCAGGCTCTGTCTGTGGCCCCGTCCCACCTAGAGTTTTCCCTGGCATGGCCAGAGTGTTTCTCTATCCAAAACCTGGGTACGTACCTAAGGTGCCTTCGGCTCCTGCACGACCTGTTGTGTTACAGGTATTCTGCCCTTCTCCGTTCACAGCCCCCGACCAGGAGCGACAGAACCGACTGTGTCCAGTGCGAGCAGCAACAAGTCAGAGCAGCTGCTTGTCTGCTACGGCCCTAACAGGAAAGGTTTCCTGGCCAATAAGCAGTCATTGAGCAGTTGGGTTAGGGTGTCGGCTTACGAGTCCTCTGGCCTCCCTGCACCGCTCAGGGTCCGAGCTCACTCCACCCAGAGTGTGGCGGCCTCTACAGCCTGGTCCGCTGGAGTGTCACTCTAGGACATCTCTGACGCTGCTGGTTGGTCCACCCCGCTGACCTTTGTCAGGTTTTATGACTTGGACTTTAGAGCCACCCCGGGCTTCTCTGTCCTACGTGCAGGTGCCGAGGCCCTCACTCTCTAGGCAGGGTCTGGTTAGTGTGCCGTGATTGGATTCTCATGCCCAAAGTGTTTCGATGCAGCTCGAGTTCCCGAAGGGGAACGTCTCAAGGTTACGACCGTAAGTATCGGTCATTCCCCGAGGGAACGAGATGCTGCGTCTTGGTGCCACACTCCCTGCATCCTTGTGGCGCTTACCTTCTCTCGTGCAGAAGCTAGCGTCCTTTCCATCTCGCAGCCATTTGTAGCTTCCTGGTTTACGCGAAGTTGCATGCCGATGACGTCACATCTAAATGCCTATTGGTCAGATTTCACAAGTGGTTCAGAGCACAGGGGCGTTCCCAAAGAAAAACTAGCGTTACCTAGAGATGAACTACTTGGACTGGTCACATGTTTGTCATGCCTGTAAAGCAACCTGTGTATGTTAAAACAAAAAGAGAGAGAGAGAGAGAGAGAGAGAGAGAGAGAGAGAGAGAAGGAGAGGGGGTGAAAGAAATAGACAAAAAAGGGAGAGCGAGAGAGAAAGCGAGAGAGAGATTGTGCATGAGAGAGAGAGACTTAGATTAGGGAGACTGAGAGAAATAGAGAGAAACCAAGTGATGAATAGGAAAGAGAGCGAAGCGACAGAGAAAGAAAGAAAGAAAGAAGAAAGAAAGAAAGAAAGAAAGAAAGAAAGAAAGAAAGAAAGAAAGAAAGAAAGAAAACAGTGTCTCTGGATAACAACGTCTGCCAAATGCCATAGGTGAAAAAGTATTTATTTATTTATTTATAAAAAATGTTGAGATTATAGGACTGGATCTGTCACCCGCAAAATACAAGTACAAATACTTTTGTAACTACTACAACTTTTGCATAATTTTTTATGCAGCTGAGCAGATAAGGGTTAAGGGCCTTGTTTAGGGGCCCCACTGTGGCAGATCAGATCACAACCTTTAGATCAGAAGTCCTTAACCAGTAAGCTGCTTCTTCTCTGAGGATGAATGGATGGATGAATGGATTGATGGATGGATGGATGGATGGATGGATGGATGGATGGATGGATAGATAGATAGATAGATAGATAGATAGATAGATAGATAGATAGATAGATAGATAGATAGATAGATAAAAAGATATTGGCAAAGATATTGGGACACCTGACCTTTCCTGCTACATGAGGTTCTACTCCAAACTTTTACCACAAATCTGGAGGCACACAATTGTATCAGACATATTTGGATGCAGTATAATGAAATTTTGCGTTCATTTAAACTTGGAAACACAAACATGTTCCAGCATGACAGTGTGGTTTATATGGGTTTTGGTGAAAGATCTCCTGCTGTAAATCTCTGACTTCATCTCTTCTGAACACCTTTGGGATGAATGTGAACACTGACTGCACCCCAGGTGTCTTCACCTCACTACATCAGTGCCTGATCTTGGGCAATTATGTGAAATACTCTCAGTGCGATAATAATTAGTTAAATGTGTAATAATTTGTATAACTATTTTGGTAGTCTGACTTTCCTGCATGTTTTTCACTCACTACTGCAACAGATGAAATTTCATGCTGCTACACATTTCAATGTTTTCTTATCATATACCTTAATATGTATATTTATATTTCTTATTGTTATTTTTACTTTAATCTTTACTTTGATCTTTTACGTTAAGCCATTGCAACCAACGATTAAATTTATTTAATCATAATTATTAAAATATTTTTATTTATAGATTCATTAATACATTTGTATAATTTTTTACTATTAAATTATTTATTCAATACAGAGGATAGACATATTTGATTACAGAAGCAACAGCAAATGTACAGCAGCCGTGATTCTACAGAGCAAGTGTGTGTGTGTGTGTGTGTGTGTATGTGTGTTTGAGAGTAAGAGTGTATAAGGAAGTGTATGATGGAGAGAGAGAGTGAAAGTAGACAGAGACAGTGTGTCTCCAGGGATTTTGGTTTCACCCCTGTGCCGGAGTTAATAGAGGTCACTGCAGCATGGTCAGGAGAGTGAGCCTCCATTTTCCTTCTCCGGTGAGGATGAGTGATCTCACACACACACACACACACACACACACACACACACACACACAAACACACACACACACCTCGCACATATCACCGTCTGTCTTTCTGGACATGAATTCAGAATTTGAATTTCACTCTTTCATGCACACACACACACACACACACACACACACACACACACTTCTACCTATGCATGTAAAAGCTCATTTTTTTGACATTATCCACTAATTGCTCCATTAGGAATGTTTATTGTTGTGTTTTATTGCAGTCGGGGCTGAAAGTCTGAGTGTGCTCCAGTCAGTTATTCAATTTCATTGTTTGGAAAATTGACTCAATAACACATAATTTAGCGATTTTATTTATAATACGGCGAGTTAATTTAGCAGTGTGAGTGACTTATAAATTCCTTCTATAAAATCTATATGAAAAACCTAATCACACACTTAATTGTGTAAATTGTTATGATGCAGTGTAAGGCGTTTGATCAGTAATACACAATGATGCACTTTATATCACCGAACCCTGATACTGACTTTTATTGACTGGTTGACTTTTTATTGACTTTTATAGACCAGAAAATATAAAACTAGGTAGGACAAGACCATACAAGAGAAGACTAGATAAAACGACCAAAGAAAGGGAAAAAGCCAAGAGATTAGGTAAAACAAGATAAGCCAGTAGAAGACCATATAAGACAAGACAAGGCCAGGCAAGTCTTGATAAGACAGGTCAAGAAACACAAGACCAGATAAAAAATGACAAGTAAAGATAAGAATAGACATGACATTACAAGATAGATCACTTTTTTTCACCTGTGTCTCAATCAGACAGTCCCTCCATGATTTTTTGCAATTGCAGGAACGATCTTTTTTCTGTGAACGAATTGGTGGTTTCAAATTAATCATTCTTCACACACACACACACACACACACATACACACATATATATATATATATACACATTATATATATATATATATATATATATATATATATATATATATATATATATATATATATATATATATGTGTGTGTGTGTGTGTGTGTGTGTGTGTGTGTGTGTGTTCTTTACATAAATCTGCAATGAGGACAACCTTGGTGGTTTTATCCTCAGCAGATCTGAATGTACAGCCAAACAAACAACCATCCAACCAACTAACCAAACAACAACCAACTAATCAACTAACCAAACAAACAAACCACCAACCGAACAAAGAAGAACCAACCAACCAACCAACCAACCAAACAACCAACTAACCAAACTACTAGCCAACTTACCAAACCACTAACCAACCAAAGGACAACCAACCAAACCACCAACCAACCAACCAACCAACCAAAGAAGAACCAATCAACCAAGTAACCAAACCACCAACCAAACCACCAACAACCACTAACCAAAAAAACAATTAACCAACAAACCAAGCAAACAAACAACCAAACCACCAAACAAACAACAGACCAACCAAACAAATAAACAACCAACTAAACAAATATCCAACCAAACAAACAAACATTGAACTAAACAACCAATTTACCAAACAACCAACCAACCAAACATGAACCAACCAATCAACTAACACAACAAACAAACAAACAAACAAACCACCAAACAAACAACAAAATAAACAAAGTCTTATTTATTAATTTATTAAAACATTATTTAAAGATCCAAACTCTGAAAGAAAATAAATCACTACACAATCCTAGCAGTGATCATGAATCTAATCTAATCCAGTCCAGACTTCCTCTTGCTTTCACATGCCTTCCTGTTAATCTCATCTGCTTCCTGTTTATAAACTGCTTCATTCCACATATTTCACCATTTCACTGTGTATCACTTCTTTCTTTTTTTTTTTCTTAAGTTTATTTATTTTTCTCTAAACTACACTGTTTGCCTTAATGTCGACCTGTGCCTGATTTCCGATGGTTTGGGTCCTTGATAAACAGCTTTATATACTTTTTATTGATGAAATATATCTATACATATAAAGATATTTTCACGCTTCTGCACAAAGTAAGGCAAAACATGATTGATGATATGAAGTTTAAAAGAAATCAAATTTCCCTGCATTTTTCCATTCAGTGTTGATGTTTAACTTCGCAGCAGTTGATGAGGCATCAGAACATTATGTGAGCTATTGTACATCAAACATTTACTTATGATCATGACTCTCTCGCAGCGTGGTATAGCAGGTCTACAGTGTGAAAAAAAAGAAGCCCTGCAAAAGGTGGTGAAACCCCGAAGCATCACTGACACCAAACTACCAGCCACTGAACCTTCCTGCAAAAGTACTGTAGACGTCTGTGCAGAAGACACAACATCCTCAGAAATTTCTTCCATTCACAGCTTTTTTCATCTTTCATACAGGAGGAGTTACAGGGCCATTCTCACCTGGACCAGTAGGAACCAGTAGAACCATCACCATTACCCACCTGAAGCTTTCAGTGCTTTCACTGCCTGTAATCTTTTCAGTGAACAAATGCAAATGGAGGCATAGGAGAGTCTCCAAATTGCCCTCTTTTGCATTCTTGCTCATTGTCTGACCACTGATTTGAGGACCATTAAAAGCTTCAGATTTTGCACTTTGCTCTTAGAGCATTTTTTATTCCTTTTTTTTATTTTTTACCCAGAAAAAAAAAAAATCTTGCTCACTTCTTCTTGGCATGTGTAGTAACTCAGTCAGACGCTGAGTGCTTCATGACAGAACCATTCATTTTGTACATTTCATTCTATTTTTGAAAATTTTTCCGAACGAGGTTTTTCAGGCTCTGTTGATTTTGCTTCATGCTGATTGCAGTTGCTGGTGCAGGATTTTTCACCCAGAAACTATGACGTGCAGACCAAATATGCATTTTAATGCTTTTTTTGCTGGGTTTGTTTTCAAATTTAATAGTTGTTTCGATTAAGCTGGACGAACTAATCCATGGTTTTTTTTTCTTTAAAATCAATCACTTTATTTTTGTTTGCACGCTATAGGAATTAATATGAGATTATATTCCACAGTAAGAACTACATATTTAACAATGTACACTGATTACATCAATAAAAAAAAAGCTGTTTATAAAATATAGACCTGTGGCTGTCTGTTTGAGAGGAAAAAAAGAAATCTATCGGTGTGCATTGTGGGCTCGGTGGACATGCAGAACTGATTTCACTCTCCAGCACTTTCTCAGGTGGTAATGAAATTGTTTTGCCCTGTCTCACCTCTCTCAGCTCCCAGCATGCACCTGCTCAATGCGTTCAGCACTTGCCACTTTATCTGCTTCAGCACTCCAGCACAGGGACTGCATCCAGTGTGTGTTTAAAGTGAAATTTCTGCCCTCAATTCCTCTGTGCATGTGTGTGTGAATGTGTGTGTGTGTGTGTGTGTGTGTGTGAATGTGTGTGTGGGTACTTCTAATTATTCATGGCCATTTAGAGACTCTACATTCTGTCCCCAAGACCCTAAAAGGCGGTGGCGTGGGCGTGGATTTGGATAAAGTGTTCAAATATGGCTGTTTATTTCTTTATTTCTGTCACTCAGAGTAAAAATAGTTGATGGCGGCCCGAAGTGTGTGCTGCTTCCAGCCCTGAGGTCTATTACAATACTGATAATGTGACAGCTTATCATTACAGGGAGTAGACGTGCAATCTCTGCAACCACATTGCTCATGGGTGCTGGACACACACACACACACACACACACGCTGTCCTGCATTCTACCAAAACAATCTATACACCATGCTGAAATACAACCAATCCAAAATTAATATCAGCAGTAATTATCTTTCTTTTTTAACTCCTGTAATTAGAACATCTCAGCTTTACTCCATGTGTCAGAGTAATTTGCATCTGGTATTTGGTCCCGAAGTTATTTTAGTTTGCGGTGACACGTTATTTGATGATACGTATCTCACATCAGGGGTCTGGATTTAAAATAACAGCATTCACAGTTCTGGTTCTATACTGTATTTTCTTCATACGGTTTTGTAGTGTTGTTCCTACATGTTTTGAGTTGAATAGAAAGTGTTAGAGAAGTGAAGAAAAGAGTGCAGGCAGGGTGGAGTGGGAGGAAAAGAGTGATAGCAGGAGTGATTTGCGATAGAAGAGTATCTGTGAGAGTGAAAGGGAAAGTTTATAGGTGTTGTACGGTTTAGAGACAGTGGCATTGACAACAAGACAGGAGGCAGAGCTGGAGGATGGAGTTGAAGATGCGATTTTCATCGCGAGTGATGGCAGGACTAGAAATGAGATTATTCGAGGGAATGTGCAGGTAGGACGTTTTGGAGAAAAAGTGATAGAAGGTAGTCACCAGGCAGGAGGACAATAGGAGGGCCAAGGAGGAGGTTTATGGATATGGTGAGGGAAGACATGTACTGTAGGAGGTTGGACTGATAATCCATTGTCTTCTCTTGTCTTTCTTTTGTTGTCTTAACTACAAACTAATCTTCTCTTGTATTGTCCTTGTATCTTACCTAAATTTGCCTGGACTTGTATTGTCTTGTCTTCTGTATTTTCCAGTCTATAAAACAATCAATAAAAGACAGTATCGGGGCTCGAAGATCTAAAGTGTGTCACTGTGTGATACTGATCATAGAAAGTGATGTGCAGATGAATGTGGTGACTGCTAATGGGAGCAGCCAAAAGAAGAAGCTGTTGTTCCTACATGTGCACATTGGCATTTTATGTGGTGTCCCACTGAAAGTAAGAATGTAAGATACTTTCATTCTCGAGTGTCATTATAATACAATACAACAAAATATAGTTTGGCAAAAGTTAAAGTTAAAGAATAGAGAAATTGAGTAAAATATATAACAAAATTGCATATAATAGAATATATGAATTAAATATTGAAAAGTATATATATATATATATATATATATATATATATATATATATAATGCATAGAATGAAGCCATTAGAGATATATTGCACACTGTATAAAGTGACGAGTGCACTGTGGAGCAACAAAGAGGAAAACTGTCCTTTAGTCTTTACAGGTTGTAAAGGACGGGCAGTTTCTGGGGTAATTGTAGGGAGGGGGTTGTGAAGGCATCTACAGCTTTGGGAAAACAAGCTGCACTCGACTGTTTTGTGCTCAACTTGCAGCCCTAAATCTCTTTCCAGATGGTAAGGGGGTATTACTGTAAGTGCCTTCGGTGATTGGAGTTTTTGATGATGTTGCTAGCGTTTGTTTGCAGTCTGCTAGCATATACAGTGTCCAGGTTAAGGAGCTCAGTGCCTATAATGCGCTGTGCTGATTCTATTCTATTTTGATGGTATTCTTAAGTGTCAGAGTTTTTGCAAATTGGGTAACTATAGTATGACTGAGGGACAAGTCATATCAGATGCTGCACAATGTCATGTTATAGCTAATAAAACTTTTTAGCTTAGTCTGAGTCTGACATTATAACATTGTCAGCTTTTATTATTTTATCATGCAGGAGGAAAAACATCCATTCGCACCAGAACCAGTAGCTTCAGGGCCATCTATTTTCATACAACCATCACCATCAACTGCCTGAAGAATTCTTTCAGAAAGAATCCAGCCCCACCATCTCTTGTCATACTGTGTGACTTTGCTGTCGAATCCTTTCACTTCCTGGAAACCATTATCTCTTAGGACCTCAAGTGAGAGCTGAACATCAGCCAGAGGTTGTATTTCTTGCAACAGCTAAAGAAGTTCAACCTACCAAAGAAAATGATGGTGCACTTCTACACTTCCATCAATGAATCCATACTTACCTCCTCCATCACCATCTGGTAAATTGTTGCCACTGCTGAAGACAAAGGCAGACTGCAGTGTGTCATCCACTCTGCTAAGAAGGTGATTGGCTATAATCTTCCACCTCTACACCACACAACCTTTTGAATCCTTACCCTCTGGCAGGAGGTTGCATACCATCAAAACCAAAAAGTCACCACAAAAACTTCTTTCCATCCATAACTGACCTCATCTACTGTACAATACCGAGGATGCTAAGTGCCTGTGTGGACACACTTTCTGAGAACCTTTTGCAGTTTTTTTTTGCTGCTAACACAAAAAAAAGGACCAGATAGTCTCAGCTTAGGCAGTGCATGTGTGGCGTGTGTGGTCACGCGACTTTCCGGTGTGCAGCAGGTTAAGACGGATGCTGAGCGGAAAAACGCCACCTCTGTTATATGGAGATATTTTAGCTTTACGATCACCAACACTGAGCAGAAAGAGAAACTGTGCAAGATCCACTAAATTAAAGTTGCTGCATCAATATGACAAATCTGTAACATTTCACTGGTTCCGGGTTGGAAGATAGAGATGGCGGCAGTTCAACAGACGGAGCTTTGTTTTAGTTCTCATTCACTTTTGCCCCCCTGCTTTCCTTTTTCTTGTACACATGCACATCTTTCCTCGACGCCAACGCCATACTCGCGGATCAACACGCCTTCACCTGGCAACCTTCACTTTCCCACACACATCCCCATACAGGCTGTCAGCTATGCCCAGTATACATACATATACAGTATAGATATTTCTCTCTCTTGTGTAAACAGGGCAATTTTCAGCCTTTTGAAAACCTGGAAAAGATTCCTAACGTTAGCCCCCCCCCACCCCCAAGGCTTTACCATCTCACCACAATGCTCCTCTCCCACACCATACAAATCATTAACAATCTTCCATTAAAAAAAAGGTTAAACACATTTAATAATAATTATTGCAAAATTGCTTGAATATAAGTATATATAAACCTCTACATCTGCCTCTTTCAAACCAACTACCTGCATGTCTTCCCTCACCACATACATAAACCTCCTCCTTGGTCTTCCTCTTTTCCTCCTTCCTGGTGTCTCCATCCTCAGCATTCTCCTACTGATTTACCCCATGTCCCTCCTCTGCACATGTCCAAGCCATCTCAATCACACGTCCCTCACCTTGTCTCCAAAACATCCTACATGCGCTGTCCCTCTAATAAACTCATTTCTAATCCTGTCCATCATCATCACTTCCAACGAACATCTCAACATCTCCAGCTCAACCTCCTGTCACTCCTGCTATCAGTCTTCTCCACCCACTCCACCCTGCCTCCACCCTTTTCTTCCCTTCTCTAACACACTCTCCATTACTTTGCACTGTTGACCCCAGGTACCTGAACTCCTCCACCTTCTCCACCTCTTTTCCCTGCAACCGCATCACTCCACTGCCCTCCCTCTCATTCACACCCATGTACTCTGTCTTACTCCTACTGACTTTTATTCCCCTTCTCTCCAGCGTGTACCTCCACCTCTCCAATCTCCAACATTATAGTCCACGGAGACTCCTGTCTGACCTCGTCCGTCATCCTGTCCATCACCACTGCAATCAGGAAAGGGCTTGGAGCCGATCCTTGATGAAGTCCAACCTCCAGCTTAAACCAGTCTGTCATTCCTACTGCACACTTCACTGCTGTCACACTGTCCTCATACATGTCCTGCACCACCCTCACATACTTCTCTCACACACCTGACTTCCTCATACAATACCACAACTCCTCTCTCCACCCTGTCGTACGCTTTCTCTAAATCCACAAACACACCAGCCCAGTCACATGCCATTTTGTGATTATAGTCACAAAATAATCTGTTGATTTGTGTTCGTAGACATGCATTTCCCTCTTTTTTTTGTGTCACAGAGGACGACTCTATGTACTGTATTTAAATACGAAGTTCTTTCGGTGCCTCTGCCAAAGTTTTCTTTCTGCCACTGGACACCAGAGACTGTATTTTTTTTCGCGTTTGTTATTGTTTTTTTTTTTTTTTTTCTCTTCAATCACCATTACTCAACATTTAAGCAGGATAATTAATTCTTGTTTTTACTGCTATATTCTGCTATATATTTATAAACCATCATCAGTCGTTCCTTCCATTCAAAATACAGCAAACATATTCTCCAGGTAATTATGGAGACAGATTTAATTAGAGACACAGTATAACCCCAACCCTTGCAGTATATCTTCTGCCTTATTCTGATTAAAAATGGGGAAAAAAGATTACCTTTTGGCTTTTCTGTCAGCATTACCCATGATCCTTTGCCTCTGTTGCTGTGGAGGCGAAGCCAGATTTAGGCAGTTGTGCTGAGTAACACAAAAAAAGAGGTAGATTTGTGTGCATAAACATGAATCAGTGGTAATTATATTAATTTGTTACTGTACTGTAAGTAGTTTTTCCGCGTGTCTGTACTTTACTCATGTCTTTCCGTTTGATTTCCTCTACATTTCAACATTAAATATCTTATCTTTACTAAACTACATATCGTGAAATCAGTCATTCCTTTTTTAAATGAGTGGATAAAAACATAACTGGTCAAACATGCAGCAAGCGACCAATCAATCTGGGTTGAACTTGTACTTGTCCGGTGCCACTGGGCAACTACGCAAAAAAAATCTTACATTTTACTGGTCATTTTTACGGTCGAGTCAATTATTATATCATGTCACGGTGAATGAACCTGTTCGGGTCTCAGAGTGTGAACCCACCTCCCGGAGAATTTCCCTCACTCAGAAACTCAGAAAGAAGAGACGGGGGTTAGGCGATGTCACCTCAACCTTCAGGGTTGGGAGAACTGACAAGACCTGGAGTGACGTCATGCCGGTAAGGAGAGCTGAATTAAAATTATGGATGACAAAAAAAAAAAAAAAACTCTAAACCCTCAAGAGCCCAAGGGGGGGAAAGGAGCAAAAGCTGAAGGTGTGTATGCAGCTCTATCACTCATCTCGTTATGAGGACAGTAAAGGCTAATACATTTAATGAAATTGGCTAATAACATAACATGATAAAAAAAAAACTGAAATAATTATCTTATCTCATTTATAACAGCACGATAAGTAATTAAACAGCTCGATAAACAATTATTGTGTATAAAAAGTTATTGTTGTGTTTTAACTGATGTATGTTTTTAGTTTTTTAGAATACAAAACAAAAGATACAATAATAGATTTATGCTCTGATTAAATTATTTTCATGTTAATAGATTTTAATTTACTTCTGTTGTTTGTTCTTTAGTTAAATAGCAGAGCCTGAAAAAAGAAAAAGTCTGTCTTTGTGAACCCTTGCGTGTTGTTACGTGTTGTTAAGGTCATAAGTGAAATGGTGGATTTGTTTGATATTTACATGAACAGATTATAATGTTAATGCTGCTGTTATTTGTTGATCAGGTATAGGGGAAAAGTGGAATCCATTGTTGCGAAAAAATTCTTGCTAATTGGTGCAAGTTGAAGCTAAATGTTTGCATTGCATTCTGGGGCGTTTTTGTTAAAAACATATTCAAATGCATTCACATGCATTTAAATATCTTTGCTAGACTGTTTGAAAGGGGTGGGGGCTGTAGACTGCTCTGAGAATATGTTCTTACTCATCCATTGATGGTAGCTCAAGCAGAGAGGAGCTCATCCATAGGGGAGACGTCCGGTCATGGCGTGGTTCACCCAGAGCGTCATTCAAGCTAAAGTCAGTCATCGTCGCTTGGTGAGATCTATTTAGCGCAAGCATACGGTTCAGCATCAATTAAAAATCAAGCAGAATCAGTGTTTGAGTCATTAATATCATTCTATTAATAGATCAGTGAGCTAAGAGTCACATTCGAGAATTTACACATAAACTGAGTTGATTAAGTAAAGAATCTTTTGACCAAAATAATAATAGGAACATTATAGATATAGTATTTTGCATACTTACATTTGAACTCAAAGACTTTTGTACTTTTAATTAAATGAAAGTTACTAAATGTAAAAAAAAACACTTTTACATTTTTTACTGGATTCATATCTTACCTACTGTATCTTTACTTTTACTCAAGTACATGCTTTGTGTACTTTATATGTTGGCTCGGACCACACGATCCAGCCTTCACTCCCCGCTTGCATCGATGAGCCTCGGCCGCCCACGACCCTGTCGTCGGTTCAACACTGTTCCTTCTTTGGAGCACATTTGATGGATACTGACCACTGCAGAACCGGGACCAGCCCACAAGTGCTGCAGTTTTAGAGACGATCTGACCCAGACGTCTAGACGTAACTATTTGCCGCTTAAATCCTTACGCTCGCACTAACAGGTGCCATGATGAAGAGCTCATCATTTTACCACTCAGTGGTCATAATGTTGTTACTGGTCGGTGTATGTTTTTAAAACCAATAAAATATTCAGGTTTTGTACTTTGCTCTTAGATCTTTCTGGTGTTTTCTTAAACAGTTTGCTTTGTGACTTTGCTCAAGGGCCTGACGGTGGCAGCTAGGCAATACTGGGCTTGAACCCTTGACTTTCTAATTAGTAACTCAGAATCAATGTTATACTATAGCTAATGCAACTTTGACACGTTTTTAGCGTAGCCAGAGTCTGATATTATAAGATTATCGTCAACAATGAACCCAGTGCCTGGAATCATGCGGCGCTTCTTGCCGAGCGTGGCATCATCCATCGGCATGGAGCGCCGCTCCGTCTGAGCAGGAAGCTTGTTAATAAACAATTAAGAGGCATGATGGGAGATGAATTTAGCGCTTAATCATTCTCTCCACACCACACACAAAGAGACAACGAGGCCACTGGTGGCAGCTGTGACTTCACCGACTTCACTGCCGGATCTGAAGCTGAGAAAGAGAAACGGAGAAAAAAGAAAGGATTAGGCTGCGAGAATGCAGCGAGCGAGAGTAAGAACACATCGAAGCAGCTGATGGTAGATGAACTATTCCACTAATTAACACTACTTCCTTTTTTTCTCATTATAATGCTTTATTATAGAGACGCCATCTGCGCCCATCCCTCAGACTGCCTGCGCTTTCTCTGAGCGGATTTATGACTCTATGCTACAATGATGCCTGATTGAACAAACGTGCCACAATGCGTATTATAAAGCATCACACCTGCCGGTTCGTACATCGGGCAACATCAGGAAGCTAATTAGCTCACAGTCAGAGCGACTGGAAGAAAGAGCGATGCAGCGTGGCACTTTTACAAAACGAGCTCGTGATATTATGATGCAGTTGAAAAAAAAGTCATTTTTAGAAAATTTGTCTGTGAAAATGTTGCTGACGGAGATTATGCGCTGATGTTATATCAAAATTCACTGAGTTTCACAGACACTTTAATGGCAATTTATTGGGAAATAAGCATGTGGAGTTAAGTGAAGTGTTTTCACAGGGTCTAAAAGCATCTTTTACATCAGCAAAAAATAAATAAATAAATAAAAATCCTTCTCCTGAATGAATATGCAATAAAGTGCTGTTTCTACCGTAAGGTCAATAAATAATAAATAAATAAATAAATAATTATTACAGATTTTTAAAGTCAGTTTTGAACAAAAAGAAATAAAAAAAAACTATACATTTATATTTGAAAAATGTGGGGCGGAGTCAATGCTAATAGATTGACTAGTACATCACAGTGGATCAGAAAATTTGATTAAGTGTTACATTTATAGAAATGTGGGTCCATCATTTAAATATATACATAAATGTATTTTTTTCTCCTTCGAATTATTACTTACAACCAAATTTTCTGATCCTCTGCGATGTACTAGTCAATCTATTAGCATTGACTCCGCCCCACATTTTTCAAATATAAATGTATATTTTTTTATTCATAATTGTAATCAAACAATGATTGTTTATCGAGCCGTGTGATTACTTATCATGCTGTTATAAATGAGATAAGATAATCATTTTTGTTTTGTTTTTGAAATCATGTACAGTTATTAGCCAATTTCATTAACTGTATTAGCCTTTGTGACGACTTCACCTACTTCACAATCGAATCAAGTCGTACACCCAGGATTTAAAAAACTGTGATAATTATTTATTTATTTATTTATTAATTTTTTGACCTTATGGTAGAAACAGCCCTTAATTGCATATTCATTCAGGAAAATCATTTTTGTATTATTTTTTGCTTATGTGAAAGATGCTATTATCCCCTATGAAAACACGTCACTGAACTCCACATGCTTATTCTCCAATAAATTCGCATTAAAGTGTCTGTAAAACTGATTTAACATCAGCGCATAATCTTCGTCAGCAACATTTTCACAGAGAAATTTTCCAAAAGTTTTCAACTGCATCATAATATCTATTAGCATTGTGCTTATATTTCATATTTAAATCCTCTGATTCTTGGCATCCTAAATGTCTTTCACCTCTGGTAAACATGTACATATCTGGTATGCTTAACAAACAGCTAACACGTGCGTAGCCATAGTGTGAAACCGTATAACGTAATAAACAAATAGACAGATATTACTCATGACATTTGAGTTCTTAACCTTCTCGTCTCTGGAACAGAAGCTTAGCTGCTGTTTTCTTTGCGCATATATGCACTTGAGGTGATTCAATCAGTCTCAACCTTAATCATGATCTTTGTAGCCCTCTACTCATCAATATTTATTGCGTTTTTCATTCGAAGTTAATAGGTGCTTACGGAAGAACAAGTGGAGCGTTTAGTTTCAAGGACGTCGCGTGTCTTTCGCTCTCGCACGCTTCTGATCAGCTTCCTGTGGTTCGCGTCTCGCTGCGTTCAAAAACGCCGAGCTGAAAGGAGAAAACACTTGGTAAAGAGGACACGCCTGTCCTGACACAACAACACACACGAGAAAGAGGCATCCTGAGGGATTTCGCTTGGCTCAGAGACGAAGATAAAAGCAGTCAGATGATCGCTTTGCTTTTTAGACGGTTTACCTTCTGAAATTTGTCAGTCTTTCCATTTGAAACGGAAAGATCTCGTTGTTGTTTTTTTTTTCCGAAAAGCCCCATGGCAGTTTCCCATACACTACCTCATGTGTGTGTGTGTGTGTGTGTGTGTGTGTGTGTGTGTGTGGGGGCACAAAGTCTTTGTTTACTTCTAAACTGAAAGTGTAGAAGCTTCTTATACAGCGTCTCTGGAGTCACTTCTTTTCTAAAATCTCTGAAGTGCGCAACCTCATGGATTAATTAAAGTGACCTTCAAAGTGATGGGATTTTGGAAAATGTCCCACATAAATGTCAAGCAAAAGGCTGTTCTTTTCTTAGATAGCTGAAACTCTATTAAAACGCCATTGTCAGCTAAGGGCAACCAGTGGTGTTCAAGACCTTCAGTCCCGATCTTTATCACCACGGCCGTGGATTTTGATGGTTCTCAAGCAGAGTGTATGATGGAAATATAGTATTTCTTTCATATGATCACTACTTCTGCTAAAAACCCTACAAATGTCAAATAAATGATTTATTATTAATATATATTTTTTATCTCCTGGGTTCAGATCAAGCCTATAAAGACCATTTAAGAGCCTCAAACTCACCGCCATGTTCATGAAACCAGTTTGAGATGAAAAAGTGATGTTATCATGGATCTAGAACTAGACATTACACATGGAAACCCACTTTTTGAGCATCCCAGTCCACATTTAGTCTCTATTTGCTGTTTTAATAACCTCTACTCTTCTGAGAAGATGTTCCACTAGATTTTGTGGAGATTTAAGCTAATTCCTTCATAGGGGTGTTACTAAAGTCAGGTACTGATGTAGGTGAGGTGAGGAGGCCTGGGGTGCAGTCAGTGTTCAAAAATAGGTTTTATAGCTCCATCTGTTTGTCATGCTGGAACAGGTCTGGGTCTCCTAGTTCAAGAAAAGGGAAAATATCATGCCACTGCACCCGAAGACGTCCAATACAATTGCGTGTCTTCAACTCTGTGGTAACAGTTTTGGTAAAAACCACATATGGCTGGAGAAATCAGGTGTCCCAATACTTTTGTCAATCTAGTTTAATCAGATCATCAGTCATGGTCATGTGTTTATGTTTTAGCTTCTGATCTCCACCTAAATTAACCTGTCCTGATAAAATAAGTCACTGATGTGTTTGGAAAATTTAAGCTTTGTTCCTGTTTCTCACACAAAATTATAATCTTGGATATATCAGATTTATTTCTCCTCCAGACCACCAGAGGGCACCCCTTATCATATTGTTTAAAAATATTGTTTAAAAAACTTCTTTCGGCTTCTCCTATTAGGGGGCGCCACAGCGGATCATCCATCTTCCCACCCCCCTGTCCTCTAAATCTGCCTCTTTACTGCATATCTTGCCTCACCACATCCATAAACCTCCTCCTTGGTCTTCCTTTTTTCCTCCTTCCTGGTGGCTCCATCCTCAGCATTCTTCTACTGGAATATAATGTTCAAAAGACTGTAATGTTTAAAAGGCAAACAGTGTCAGATTTGAAAAATTTGTAAATATAAATTGTATTTTTTTTTTCTAATGGTCAATGATCAATATTTTCTGCTCTTTATTACTTAAATACCAGTGGTGAGCTGTACATTTCACCCACAGACCCTCAGTGGTGTCCTACCTGAATCAATCCACCTTTTAATATCATCATTATGAAGCCACGACTATGGAAACTATCAATATAACGGAGAAGTGCAGTAGAACAGAACTGCATCACACACAGGAATCTCACAGTGAGAATGAATGTCATCACTAAAGCAAGAAACCCAATGAACACAATTCAACACGTCTCCTTTCACTGGAGCCACAACTGCACCTCCACATACATCATCTCTAACAGAAGCATCGATATTTTCGTGTTTTTGTCTGTGCGTTACGGTTTTTCTGAGGGATTTAAAATTAAGGCAAATTGTGAGTTTTGTGCAAAACACAAAAGTATCAATGAAAAGGCTTCAAATAGTTTTGAACTGTTTTGGCCAACCTTTCCACAAAGAAAAATAAAGAAAAAATGAAAAAGGAAGGACAGACAGAGGGATGGTGGAAGGAAGAAAAGAAGGAAGGAAGAAAGGAAGAAAATAAAGGACAGATGGAAGAAAGGAAGATAGGAAGGAAAGAAGGCAGGAAGGAAATAAAAGGACAGAAAGCAAAAGGAAAAGGAAGGAAGGAAGAAACGGTGGCAGAAAGGAAAGGAAAAATAAGCTAGGAAGGGAAGAAGAAAGATCAGAGAGAATAAAGAAGAAAGTAAGGAAAGAAATGTGATAGAAAAGAAGATGGAGAAAATGAAAGAAGGAAAGAAAGAAAGAAAGAAAAAAAGTGCGTGTGTGTGTGTGTGTGTGTGTGTGTGTGTGTGTGTGTCATTATCTCCTCCCCACACATGAGGAATATGATTGCAGTGTTAATGTTTGTTGGGGTTGATGTAAAGTTGAGCTGTGAGTTCATTTGTTTCTCTTCGTCCCGCCTTTAATTCCTGCCTGGAGTCAGACTCAGGGTTGAGAGCAACACGTCCGACTCAATCTGATCCTCAGCAGGCCACAGCTCAATCAGACCCCGGGGTTCAAATGCCCCCTTCGGCCCGGCTGAGCCCCATTACCCATCATGCTCTGTTCCAGGCGGGTCAAAATGACCCATTTAATATGTTTACCAGATGTGGAGCAATGGAACAAATCGATTTTCTCTACATGGGACTTTGACTCCGTTTCTCTAATGAGCAGAAGAACTGATTTGAAAATTGTTCAAAAGAGGAAACTTGGGTGATTTTTGGGGGGAACACAATGAGGTCTGAATGCCTTCAGGATGAAGATTAGGGAGATGAACCAAAATGCAGATATTATTCACAAAGTACTGATAATATGTTAGAAATACAGATGTGAACAGAAGTGTATTATGTGCAGGCCTGGTCAGGAAAACAGAGGAGCAGCAGCTGGATTCAGTTTACAGAAAATTGAGTCATATCAGTTTAATAGAACCGAGAATGAAGATTTTGGCATTGTCAAAAGAGAAAGAGAGAAAGAACCCCATAATGACAACATAAAAGAAGTTTATTAGAAAATGTATAAAAAATACGTATTCACAACTTTTGCTCAAAACTTTGTTGAAGCTCTTTGTTGAAGACTTTTGTTTGATGCTACACCTATTTTTGAGCAGTTTCTCCCATTGTCCTTTGTAGAACCTCTCGAGCTCCATCAGCTTGGATGAGGAGCGTCGGTGCAGAGCCATTTTCAGACCTCTTCAGAGATGTTCAATCAGGTTCAAGTCTGGACTCTGGCTGGGCCACTCGAGGACATTCATAGAGTCATCCTGTAGCCAGTCCTTTGTTATCCTGTCTGTGTGCTTGGGGTCGCTGTTCTGTTGGAAGATGAACCGTCGCCGTCAAGGTCCAGAGCCCTCTGGAGCAGGTTTTCGTCAGCTCTGGACATTTAGCTTTCCCTCAATCCTGACCAGTGTCCCAGTTCCTGCTGCTGAAAAACATCCCCTCAGCATGATGCTTCCACCAGCATGCTTCACTGTAGGTATGGTATTGGCCTGGTGATACGCAGTGCCTGGTTTCCTCCAGACATGACGCTTGGTATTCAGCCCAAAGAGTTTAATCTTCATTTCTGATGATCTAAGAGTCCTTCAATAATGAATTTAATCCATTTTGGATTGAAGCTGCAACATAAAATGTGGTTTCTGGATGCACCGTAAAAGTCATGACTTCTGGTTCAAACACAATGTTTTTTTATTGCGCTGCTAATGTGTGCTGTTGTGTTCAATTGTTCTGTAGTGTATTATGTTGTGTTGCTGTTATGTTGTGTTTTGCCCTTATCTGATGTGTTGTGTTATTTTGCGTTGATATGTCGTCTTGTTTTTATATGATGTGGTGTTGTGTTAAGTCACATTACTGCTGTGTCTTTATATAATGCATTGTTGTTTTTTGCATTTTTATTATTTTTTCCCATAATATGATGTATTGTGTTGCATTTTTGCTGTGTTGTGCCATGCCATTAAATGTTGTGTTGTGTTATGTTGCGTTGCTGACTTATTGTCTTACCATTATATGATGTGTTGTGTTGCTGCTGTGTTGTGTCTGGTCGACATATGTTGTTGTGTTATGTTGCATTTATGTTGTGTTTTGCTCTTATATAATGTGGGGTTGTTTCAAGTTGTGTTGCTGCTGTTGTGTCTTGCCATTATACATTTTGCGTTTCTGCTGTGTAATTTTCTGCTGACTTGTGTTGTCCTGCTTTTATCTGATGTTCTATGTTGTGATGCTGTTGTTGTGGGTTTTTTTTGCTTTATATTGTGTCATGTTGCATTACTGTTGAGTTTTTACTGTTGTGTGGTGTTGCATTGCGTTGCTCTTGGCTCTTAGATTATTTGTTGTGTTATGTTGTGTTGCATTTGCCTGCTGTTACACGATGTGTTATTGTTTTTCATTGCGGTTGCGTTGTTATACAATTATATTGTGTTGTGTTACGCTGCTATTGTGTCTTGCATTTAGATGATGTAATGTTGCTGATGTCTTGCTGTTATATAATGTTGTGTTATGTTGCAGTGCTGCTGTGTTATGTTGTGTAGCTTTGGTTGTGCAGAGATTGTAATTGCTGATGTTTGTGTGTAGATATAAAAAATTAAAGTGAATATGTGGGTCAGTCACACACACACACACACACACACACACACACAGCGCAACACAACACAACAGATGAACAGTGAACAGTGAACACGACAGGAGGGCTAAAGGTGATGTGTGTGTGTGTGTGTGTGTGTGTGTGTGTGTGTGTGTATGTGTGTGTAAAAGTGTGTAAGTGAGAGACTGGAGCTCCAGGGGAACTCTCTCCAGAACGTAAGGATCCAGTGCACAGGGGCTAAATTAGACGTGTGTGTGTGTGTGTGTGTGTGTGTGTGTGTGTGTGACAGGTGGGTAGAGGGAGAGGAAGCGAACGAGAGGGAGGGCTGAAATATTCATGATCAATCACTACTCTGGGCTGTCCCCCTAGGGAGAAAATGGCCTCTGTGCCCGCCGGTTCGGACTGACAGCTCAACGATGGGTCATTAGTGAGTATTACTACAAGTGCACACACACACACACACACACACACACACACACACACACACACACACACCTACGAGATATACTCCACGAGAGTCTCTTCCCAGTCTTCTTCTCCCAGTTTCCTTCACATCAGAGCCGGATCGTGTGCTCTGGACCGGACCGCTGAGACCAGTTCTTTTTGACACATCTCACATTTTCGATCATCTGTTTTGAACATTACACAGCAATGAGGACATTAAACCTGAATTTCTTCAGCTGCTTTTATGATGAAGTTCAGGAAGATCTGAACCTGAAGAACATGGAGCTGTTACTCAGAGAGTACTGATGATATGTTATAAATACAGATGTGAGCTTCAATCACAGGTTCAGGATTAAGGTGTGGATCAGGACACAACAGTAAAGTGATGAGTGATGCTTTTACTGCTTTCATTCCTTCTCAGTATCGGAATGATGACGGCATAAAGAAAGAATGGTAAAAGAAAGGTACAGTTAAATGTTGGAAATAAGGAAGTAAGGAAGGAACGAAGGAACGAACAACAAAAACATAGAAAAGTAAAGTAAATAAAGTAAGAAAGCAATTTTATCAAGATAATTAAAAAAGGACATATGAAAATGGAATCAATTACATAAAAAAGAAAGAAAGAAAGAAAGAAAGAAAGAAAGAAAGAAAGAAAGAAAGAAAGAAAGAAAGAAAATATGATGATAAAATTTAGAAAGAAAATTAAATGAATCAAGAAAATTAAAGAAAAAACATAAAAAAAAAAACAGAAAACATTTAAAAAAAACCTAAATAAAAGAGAGAAAACTAAAGAAACCGGACAATATGAAAGAGAAAAAGAATAAAAAAAAAATTAGTATTAAAAGATAAACCTTTATTCATTAAAAAGATAAAAAGAAAAAGAAAGAAAGAAAGAAAGAAAGAAAGAAAGAAAGAAAGAAAGAAAGAAAGAAAGCCTGAAATTCCACCAGAAACAATGTGGAGCTCTTTTTATTTTGTAGTGTGTGTGTGTGTGTGTGTGTGTGTGTGTGTGTGTGTGTGTGTGTGTAATCAAGGCTATCTAGCACTCACTGGGAGCGTACACAAATGCTCCCAGACTCGTAGCTCAGAACGATGTACGATGTTTTCTCACTCCATGGCATGCGTGTGCAGTTTGTCCTCTCTCCCCTCGCCATCCGAGCTGCGACTCGTTAAATCCCTTTTCGCTCGGACTGTGCCAGGTCCTCTTTAGCAGAAACCTGTGGGTCCTCTGTGCCTAAACTCGAGCCCATCTGCAGCACGCTGCCAGTTGGCAAGGCGGGATGGAGAGGACATATTGTGCCACAGACTGTCCTGAAGTACATGCGGTGCATTGGACATTAATCAGAGCGCTTTTGTGCTTTTCCCTGTACGTGTCTGGAAGCTGCAGTGCCTGAAACGGGCGCCAATATTTAAAAGCGAGGACAATTTGCTCTTCCAAAGAACAAACAAGAAGCAGAAGTGGCATAAAAAAAAACTCTTGAAACTGGTTTCCTGTTGGGAAAGGAAGTGGGTTTGTTGGATTTTTTTCTTCAAAAGACTCGATCATTTTGTTCTGACGTTAATCGAAGTTTTCAAAACAAAGAAACAAACAAAAGAAAACTCGAAAGCGAATTATTGTTGGAAAAGGAAGTGTGTGTTTTTTTGGTGTCTCCATCTGGCTGTTGTTTCATTAAAATGTTCGAACGTTTCGTTCTGACGTTAAACTAAGGGAAAAAAAACAAAAAGCAAAAAACTTGACACGTTTCGCTCAATTGATCTTCCATGATTGAATCCGTCTGTGAAATTAGATTTTCCGTTTTCTGAACATTTGGGTTCGGAAAGCAATCGGGTTAAAGCGAGTTGAAAGGAAACATCCATATTAATATTTCAGCTTTAATACGATCCGAAGGCTTTCTCCGAGCGCACCCCATTTGGTAATGTCAAGTTGGAGGCGATCAGTAGCTCATTTCTTTGTTCCTCATGGGAAGGAGGAGCAGCCGCTGCGTGTAAGCGGATAATATGATTGATTCACATCCTCCGCGCCGCTTTCCCCTCCAGTCCACGGCGCAATTTGTTCGCCGCAACCCTCCCCGAACTCTCCCTTTCCCTCCTCCCCTCCCTTCCCTAAATGATAAGTGTAGCCATTACGCTAACAGAGCTTGGTGGAGAAGGGGGTCAGGTCGACGCAGCATTAACGTGTCATCCGCCTGGTCATTCGTCACCTTTATCCTCCTGCTTTCGCACTTGCTAGCGGCTAACTCTCAAGAAACTTTAAGAAAGTTCCACGCTCGTAATCTCGCTCCTGCATGCTACATGCTACTTCTAGCCGCAGGACTCTGGTAAACCAATAAGCATCCGGAGTGGACGGTAGCCATTACAGGGTCGTGTGACCGGACATGCGATGGATGGAGGGAGGGAGAGAGGAAGGGAGGGATGAAGAGATGTTTGAAATACGATCCTGTAGAATAAGACTGTTCATAGGAATTAATATCGGAAACTTTTTGGAAAAACTCCGGCCCACCCCTGCGCCACCAGAGGAGGAACAACAACGAAAACTTTTGACAGTCAAGCCATCAAAATCTATTCAGCCCTGCCCCACACCCATGTGTGTGTGTGTGTGTGTGTGTGTGTGTGTGTGTGTGTGTAGCGTGGCCGTGTGCCGTTTGTGAGCGGCCCATCTAATCTAAGATTTATTGGCCATTAGTGAACTCAGAAAGTCATTACAGTTCATTCTGCTCGGGGCCTGACGTTTTATTAGGACAAATCTGCCCGCTGAGGACGGCACTATGCTGAACTGCACGCATTTCCGAGGCACGGGGTCACATGACTCCGGGCTCTGCTTTCCTGCTAAACGCTAAAAGCTGCGATACACAACGCCGGTCCATTAGACGAGAGCAGAGCCATGATGGAGAGAGCTGGAGGGGGGGTGTTCGGAGGATAACAGGGGTTGGATGGGGGTATGAGAGTGCCGTCTTGCACTCCCCTGAATAATTATGTGGAGATGCAAATAATTTTCACTTCCACCATTACAACACCTCGCGCTCTGATTTCGGTTCTCCAACTCCAGGCTCAAGTTACGACCTATGAAGCTTAAGTTAACGACTGGGAGGGAAAAAAACCCGGAGTTCATATTGATCCAGGTTTTAAATAGAGGCTTGTGCTGGCTAATTTGTTTAGTCCGGCCAGAACATGTTTTATTGTATATATACTATATATTGTATATATCGTTTTATATATATATATATATATATATATATATATATATATATATATATATATATATATATATATATATATTTCTGTTTGACCATTTTAATTAAATGATATAAATAAATAAATATAAAAGAGGTGAAATTAAAACCTTTGCAACGCACATTTATTTACCACCTCCTTTCTTTATTTAGATATAAAAAATAAATAAATAAACGCCACCGAAAAATTTCTTTTAGTCACTAAACATTTGTTTTATTGATCCGAGTCTGAAATCAGCACCAAAATCCGCCATGACGCACACATCCGGCAATCAAAAGTTCTGTTTGGTGTCCTGATGATTCACGACATTTAAAACAGCATAATTACTTTATAACATTAACAAGAATGTTTTGTCTTCATGCTTCATGTTGCGTTTCTGTTTCACTACTAATAAACATACATTTGCATAAAGCATCAATATTTGTTAATGTTGATTAAAGTATTAAAAACTTTAAAAGTATTAATTTAAGGTTAATTTAGAACTGATACAAATGTGCGATTAAATTGTGATTAATCTCGAGTTCACTTATGACAATCATGTGATTAATCATGATTAAATAATTACATTTAATCAATTGACCCCAATAATAATTTTTTTATATAAATAATTACCACCAAAAAAGCATACTAAACATATTTTCAAGTGTGTGTGTGTGTGTGTGTGTGTGTGTGTGTGTGTGTGTGTGTGTGGCTTTTATTCATGATGTAATTTATATTCTCTCTACGTTTTTTATTGTTGCAGGTACATGACTTATTAAATTTTTTTTCTCTCTCTTTTTTTCTGTTTTTATAAGACTCTGAACATGTTAGCTGCCATAGCAACAACCTGCAGTGTTAATCCTGATGTCATTCACATGATTATTATTATTATGTCCGCTTCTATTAAAGCACTGTTAAAGAAAATAAAAAGTCCTTGATTACAAGGTCCTGATTAAGTCCTTCTACAAATTATCTTAACCAGAAACTACTTTTTAGTTTCTCTGAAGTGTCTGACCTTATGTTTCCCAACACGCGCATGCTTAAACTGCTGATTTATTCATCTCTAACAGGTTGTTATATATTAGCAATAAAGTATGCAGTATGTACTATATATTGTATTCACTCTTGGCCATATGGTTGGGCTTTTGAACATCTTATTTCACATTTAGTCCATATTTGTTGCTACAACCTCCACTTTTCTGGGAAAATGATTTTTGGAGTGTTACCTGAATCTGTTAATTTTTTTACCTAAAGTAAGGGTTCTAAAATAGGTGTAAGGTGATCAATAGTCCTTGTCAGGATTGTAGCATCTTATAGCATCTTAAACTTAGAGTAATTCGATTAGTGTGAATTTATTAATCTGAATAACTATAAAAAAAAAACAATTTTCAAAAATATTTTTTTGCTATATTTTTGAACTGGGTGAACTGGGAGTACAATTTGTCTTCAGTATTTTTACCTACGTTTGCAACTTGAGTGTTTAGAACTACCAGCAGCAGTGATTCCACATATTTATCTGTGTGTCAAAAAACTCAAAGATTTTCCTCAACGCCACTGCATTAATTCAGAAAGTCGGAAAGTAATGAAACACCTGACTTTCGGCAACAACACATTACTGCGTTTTTTACACATATACAGAAAACAGAGATTTGAGTATTTTTAGTGCATAAAACAAAATCAAAATCAAAATGTGCTTTTCCAAACTGTCATGATTAATTGGAATGCGCTAAAGGGTTAAATTGTTGTTACACTCAAAAAAAAAAAAAAAAAAAAAGGAAAATCGACCAATTGACCAAAGAAAAAACTGTACAACACAAACTCAAAGCATGTTTGATCACTCAGTCAATGTAGAGTTCAATAACTTTCGACTGATGGTGGTTGTAGCCCAGTGGATAAGGTAATGGATTTCTGATCAGAAGGTCATATGAGGTGGTTTGCCTGCTTTCTGAAGATGAAGATCCATCTCAAAGGTCGCCGTTTTGACACCATTGCTAGTGTGAATCACAGAAGGTGCTTGACAGGCTTTGAAAAGAAGTCTTCTGGGACACATTCCAGAAGTGGCAGGAACGCTGGGAGCGCTGTATTGCTGTGTGAGGGAACTATTTTAAAGGTTTCAGTGTGTAAATGTAGATAAATAAAGTACATGCTGTAAATAGAGCTAATCTCGAAACCTTTTGATATCACCGTGTAAGTTTAAATCTCAGCATCTCCAAGTTGCCACTGTGGGGCCCCTGAACCAAGCTATTAACCCTCACCTGCTCATTAGTCATTAGGCTCATTAGGATAACAGCAGCTGGCAAATGCTGTAAAAGTAACACTCTCAAACCAGGATATAATGCTTTAATTTTACTTTATGAAATAATAAAAAATGCCACATCACAGTTTCATTCTAATGGACTGCATGTGATAAATGCATCTGTATTTGACTTCAATCTTCACAACATTAAAGTAGATCACGGCATACCTCAGGTATCTGCTTAAGGCCATCTATTGTTCTACTTTTATATCTACCGTATATCCATCTTTTCCTCTCTCTCTCTTTCTCTCTCTCTCTCTATATTTCTCACACACACTCCTACCCTCTCTGATCACTGGCTTTTATGCTAATGTATCCTCCTCTACCTTTCTGACCTTTCGGCTCCCAAACGGCTCAATGCCATTTTTACTAAAACGGACAAAGTTTACGAAATTTCAAGGCTAAAATAGGTTCTTTAAGTTGTGCTTTAACTTCTAATTAACAAATAATTATTTTTTCTCTGCATTGCATTTAATGCAAAATCTATAAAAAATTGAAAATGAGGTGGATGGAGGGTGGCTACATTTATATTTCAGTGTGAATAGAGACTGTATACTTGACTATACTGGAATAAAATAATCTTTTTCCTTAAAATTTGCATTTAAGTGTATTTTTTTTCAATGCCTATGGAAGAATGCAATTAAATAGAAAATGACTAAACTCGAAACAACCCCAAGCGGAGTTGTACATTGACCGGGAATTGAACTCGGGCTTCATGCAAATGTGATTTGACAAATATTATTGCACTGCTGTGTCTGTGCTTCATTAAGAAGATTCATTTCCATTACTCCTGATAAATGGAATCCCTTTCTTGCCTACATCTACAGATTTAAAAAAAAAAAAAAGCTCAGAGAATCGAATCGTACATGAACAACACGTCGCTGCTCACCACGGAGAGAGTAGAACAAGCTGCTGAACAAGATTTATGCAGAATATACATCTACAGTCTATTCTACAGAATCTACAGTAGACACAGCAGTTCTTTTAGTTCATTGATGAACACAATATCTCTGGTGTAGACAGAGGAAAAGATCAGCAAAGTCTTTCTTTCCTCCATCAATGACATTTACATTATACATAGCCAGGAGCATGGACGCACACTAAACAGAGCAGTAGGTAGTCCGGAATGATCTGTGGTAGTAACCTGTAGATCGAACAATTAGTGAAGGGGAATAGGGACCTTATAAAGGGAATGGGTAAATGGAGGACAGGTGTAGGTGATTAGACAGAAGTAGGTGATTAGTAGGAGGGAGAAGCTGAGCGAGAGTGTTGTGTGATGGTGGGGGTGGTGGCTGGTGGTTCTCTGACATTACCCCCTTCTTCAGGGGTGGCTCCTGACGCCCTAACCTCCTCCAGGAGTGCTTGGTCCAGGACGTCTTGTGTCCCAGCTCCTGTATCTTCTGCTCTGTCTGGCCGTTAGTCTGTGGGTGAAAGCCAGATAAGAGGTTAACGGTAACACAGAGGAGCTTGAAAAACGGCTTCAACTTTAACAGGGGTTGCCGGCAAGTCTTCCAAAGAAAAGTTCCCCCAACCAGTGCCGCCACTCTTCGAGAGCCTGTTTGATAACCAGAAGTTCCCGATTTCCGATGTCATGTACCCATATGTTGGGGTAGGGCGGCCCCTGTGCCTGTGGAGGAGGCATCCACTTCCACTATGAAAGGGAGCTGATGATCCGGGTGTCGTAGGAGAGGGGCGGTACTGAACCTTCTTTTGAGCTTGAGGACGTCTTCTTCAGGCTTCTGGTTACACACAATGGTTTTGGCTTTTCCCCTCAGGAGTAAGGTGGGCGGAGCTGTGACCAAACTGAAGTTACGAATAAACCATTTATAGATATTGGAGAATCCTACGAAGCATTGGAGCTCCTTTTGTGGAACCCAGGCAAGGCCAATCCAGAACTGCCATAACAGACAGACAGATAGCGGGTAGACCCGAACATTTGGGAAACTTGGCACCTGGCATCAGGTGGATGACGCAATTCAAAGGGCGATGAGGGGGTAGGCAGCCTGCAGTGCTGAATACGTCCATGACTAATCGGTCCTCGGGAGGAACCTCCACTTCCTTGTGGGTCTCAGGGCTTTCAACTTTCAACTTGATGCTAGGGAGATTTGGGCCAGGCGTGGTTGGGGCAGGATGCGCCACTCTAGGATGTCACATGGGTTCTAGGTGAATCTAGAGGAGTATCATGATAGCCAGAGATGCCTGAGAATGATGCTGGCAGTGGAGTTTTCAAGGACCAGGAACCTGATCTCTTCACAATAATAGAACAATCCCACTTGGAGGATGACCACAGGAGCACAATATTTGACCCAACCACGTCCTATTGGTTTTCCCTGAATTGTCTGGACGTCAAGCTCTCGAATCCCTCTCTCACGGGCCAGCTGGAGGTGCTCTTAACACTCTTGGGAGATGAAATTGCCCACCGAACCAGAATCGATAAAGGCCGAGACCAGAAGTGATAATGTGGGGGTTATGATCTTTACTGGCAGTTTGAATAAGTGGGTGATCTCAGAAGTGAGGTCTACAGTACTCACCACCGGGCATGGAAATTAGGCAGGACACTGTTGAATCAAGTGACTGGGATAACCAAAATACAGGCAAGCCCCCACCATGAGGTGAAGCTCTCTCTCCTTTCTCGTTAGCCGTTTAGACCTGAACTGTTTAGGTTCAGGTTCAGGGATAGAAGGGAGAGTGGGGTGAGGTGCCGATTCAGCTTCTCAGGATGGAGAGGCAGCCAGCCGCTGACAGATTTTTGAATGAACGCCTCGATACCCCGCACTCGGCTGCTTCGCCCGGAGGCGGGCGGTGAAACCTTGCTGGTAGGAACTGGAGCGAATCCCCTCCGGAGAGCGGCAGCTAGGTTGATTCGAGATGTGAGCCAGTTGGAGATCCATCAAGGTAAGTTTTTTTATGGTCCGATCTTCTGTCACGGATACACCAGGCGTCAGAAACTAGGAGTAAAAAAGAATGTCTTTATTTTGTCTAAACATACAAACACACAAGAGTTTAAGATGTGACTGGAGCAAATGGTACACTTAACTGAGTGCTTCCTGCAAAGTGCAGCCAGGAGCATGGAAGCACAGGGAAGAGAGCAGTAGGTAGGCTGGTGGTTCTCTGACAAACACACACACACACACACACACACACACACACACACACACACACACACAAACACACACTCTCCTCACACACCTTCCTACCGTCATGAAAATAGCATTTGAGTCCTCATGTGGGTCCTCGATGCGATAAGACCGGATATTATACATAATGACACACACACTCAAATAACTTTCATTAAAATTTTTCATACAAATACTGTATCTGCTACTAATCCACCAAATGTTTACATGTAGAGTATTTAGCATTATATAATTACACATTTAATTACTGCAATTAATATCACTAGTCTACTACAGTGGCGGACCGCAGGTTGCATAAATAGTGTTTGTATTTCACCAACCTGAACACCTCAACAATGATGGAACTGTAATTAATGGAAATTCTGTTCTGAGGATGAGGACAGGTTTCTTTTCAAGTCTGGTTTCTTTCAAGGTTTCTTCCTCATGCCATCTCAGAGAGTTTTTCCTTTCCACAGTCGCCACTGGCTCGCTCATTACAGACAATTACAAGAACAAACATAAGGGCCCTAAACTTATACATTATTTTATACAATATTATAACTGCTTTATCTCCTTAAAGCTATTTGTAGTTACTTTACAAAAAAAAAATATTTAAATTGAAGTAAAAATGCTTGAAATGACATGCAGCAATATACATATGTAAATAAATATATAAATGTTTTTATTTATATGATTTTTTATTTTTTTTTACGTGCGTGCATTCGCTTATTTTTTTTTCCAAATGTGACTTAATTAGTTAAAATATTAGTTCTTTTCAAACATTCAGAGCATTTGTTTTTATTTCACCATTTTTTTACCTGCATAAAATAAATTATTTTTACACGTAGAACCCATTTGAATGTACGTTTTCTTTCATGATTTTTGGGTTTTTTTATAGGGTATTATTTTGTGTATATGGTTTAATTCAAGGCACATGATTAAAATGTGTACAGAATGTGTACTCATTTATTTTTTTTCCCATGTGATCACATACAGTTTTACACATAATAATTCGGAGGATTAAAGTGTAAAATAAAAAGCATAGGCGAGGCTCTGAATCCCGTAACACGCATCTCGAGATGGTTTTGGAAATTGTGTTTAGTGCAGACATGTGCGATGTGTCTCCAGTTCCGTGTGCCATTTCTGCTGCTGATAGATTGGGATTTCCTTCTAATTAAAGGCCATCTGTCTGTGTGTGTGTGTGTGTGTGTGTGTGTGTGTGTGTGTGTGTGGCTTTGCAGTGCACCATAACCCTTTTGCCTCTGGGTGTGTCAGCCTAACACACATACACACAAACACACACACCGTCACCATCCACCTGCTGTTATCCCACTATTTGCCAGTGTTGTGTCAACATTTGGCTAATGTGCCGCTAACGCTCCCCAAACGCTCACAGTGTGAACACGCCACTCTGCATGGCCTGGTGCTCCTGGCATGGCCTCTGATAGATGTTTGACCCCACTAATTGCCCTGGACCCTTGCGTTTCTGTGCATACATCTGTGTGTGTTCCGTTTTAGACTCATGAGTAATGAGACATCTGATCAGAGCGGGACGGACGCGACAGAAGCCAAAATCATGCCAGAATGAAACTTTACCAACATGGCAGCATCCAAACCGAAAGGTGAGAGTTTACTTTGCGACACGGTGCCATCCGGGGTCGGAGCTGGTCTTAAATATCTTAATGATGATTTTCAATAAAAGGAATTAAAACTGTAATTAATAATGGTCTGGTCATCAAAGTTCTAGCTTTACTGGTCTCAAAAAGCTTGGGCACATGCACATAGTTTTTGTAGTGATTTATCTATTACTTGCCGAGTTGTTCAACAAGAAAGAGGAACTAAAGAAGTTTGGGCTTATGTACTTCAGTAAAAAGTAGTCATTATTACTACCTGTTTTAGTGTCACGCTGGTAACTGAACCTCACATCATTAATATATTAATACAAAAGAATTTCAAATGTTCTCTAATGAATGTATCCAGACTGAAGATCCACCATATAGAACACAAGCAGAGAAAAGATGATGATGATCAGGTGATCAGTAACGTCTCTGTTCTCAGTCATGTTTCCATCACTGACTCCCTCTGTCTCATCCACGTTAACCCCAGACTTCTCATTGTCTTCTGTCCTGCTCATTGTGAGCTTCATAAACTAGTCTACGTCTGTGGTGTGTGAGAGACAGGAAATGATCCACCAGTGGATTGAAAAAGCCGCACAATGACAGGAAACAGGTTGATGTGCTGAAAACTGTGCAATGAGAAGAACAAATATTGATCATGTCACCAAACAGATTAAAACTAAAGTAACAAGTTGAAAATTTTATTGGGTGAAAGTAAAAAGTTGTCCAAAAAATCAATAGTAAAGTAAAATACTGATACTTGAAAAACCTTATTATGTACAGTAAAGAAGCAATTGTACTTCATTACTTCCCTCCTCTGGGCACTGGTCAACAAAATGGATGAACTGCAATTATGCATCACCAACAACAAGCCGATTATGAACTCTAACATCATGATTTTCACAGAAAAATGGTTGAACAGCAGCGTTCTGTACAGCGCTTTTAAATTAGCTGAAGGCAGAGGGCTTTATATAAACAAAGCTTGGTGCACAAACTCTGTTATCACTGGAAGGCACTGCTCACCTAACCTGGAATTTCTCATAGTTAAGTGCAGACCCTTTTATCTGCCCTGAGAATCCATATCAATCATAGTTACTGCTGTATACATCCTACAAGATGCTAATGCTAAGCTTGCAATAAAAGAACTACGTAAATGCAGCCATTAGCAGACAACAGTCAACACATGCTGAAGCTGGTTTAGTTTTTGCGGTTGTCTTTAACCAAGCCAAATTAAAGACAATCCTCCCAAGATTCTACCAGCATGTTTCCTGCTACACCAAGAAAATAAAACCCCGGACCTTGTTTACACCAACATAATTGATGCCCACAAAGCTACCACCCTCCCCCACATAGGACCATAGGATCACCTTTCTTTTTTCTCTCACCAAATATTTACCACTTATCCAACATGTGAAACCCACTGTGAGGACAATCAAAGTGTGGCCCTAAGGAGCAGACTCTGTTTCGACATACAGACTGGAACAAGTTGCACTCAGGTGACCTGTGACTCCCACATGGACATTGAAAGCTAGACTACCTAGCCAACTTTTATGTTAGTGTGATGTTTAGCAGGATTGATTCCTGGATACATCCTCAGAGCATATGCTGAAGAGCTGGCAGGGGTCCCAAGGGATTTATTCAACCTGTCCCTAGCCCAAGCAATTGTGCCCACCTCCTTTAAGATCACCTCCATCGTGCCAGTGTCAAAACACTCCACCGCAATGTACTTTAATGATTACTGCCCAGTAGCACTCACCCCCATCATTACCAAGTGTTTTGAGTGGCTGATTCTCGTACACCTCAAAACCTGTTTTCCCACCACCCTGGACCCACATCAATTTGAAGAACCGGAGCATGGAGGATGCAGTTTCTTTGTCCTGTCTTTGTCCTGGACAACAGACACTTCTGCCAGAATGCTGTTCCTCGACTTTAGTTCAACGTTCAACACTGTGTTTCCCTCCAAGTCAATCACTAAACTTGGAGACCTGGGCATTAGAACACCACTCTGCAACTAGTTACTGGACCTTCTAACCAACAGGCCCCAGCAGCATGTTCAGGCAGACAACCACTACTCTTCCATCCTCATCTGACAACACTGCACTGACAACAACTTGCTGCTCAACACCAAGAAGACCAAGAAGCTCATTGTAGACTTCAAGAAGGAGAAAATCAGCACACACATCCATACTTATCAAATGAACGGTGGTAGACCTTGTCACCAGCTTAAAATTCTTGGGGATTCACATCTCTAAAGACCTCTCCTGGACAAAAACAAACATCTATTCTGGTCAAGAAAGCTCACCAGTGCCTCTTTTTCCTGAGAAAAGAAACCCTCACCAAGGAATCTTTGTCCTGGTGAACCTCTACAGTTGCACAATAAAGCATACTGACAAGCTGTATTACAGTCTGGTATGGAAAGTGCTCTATGTCAGACCAGAAAGCACTGCAGAGAGTGGTGAGAACTCTCAAACACATTGTGGGAACATTGTGGGAATACTGTTGACATTTATAGAAAATGCTGTCTCAGGAAAGCTTAAATCAAAAAGGACTGTTTGCCCTCCTGCCCTCTGGGAGGCACTACAGAGGCCTCTGGACCAAAACAAGCAAGTTTAGAAACAGTTTTTTTCCCCACAGCTGTTTTCATGCTGAACTCTGCATCTCAGTAGCACCACCTACCCTCCATCCCTTACTGCCATGCCCCCCTTCTGACATATACACACACACACACACACACACACACACACACACACACACACACACACACACACACACTGAACTGAATTCTATACACTGCATCACCTTTCTCAAGATTGGACGTAAATAACTGCATATGTTGCTGAGACTGTATACAATAGCCTTATTTTTGCACTCTCCATATAATTTTGCACATAACCTTTAATAAATATGTACAATATCTTCTCATTGTATATAATTGCCTTTCAGTGTACTGTTTATTTATGTCTCCATTATTTTCATATTGCTCATTTTATATTGTTTATTCATCTGTCATTATTTATAAGTATCATATATCATAGCCTTTCCAATCTGTACATATGTACATACTTTACACTGCTATCAATGCACTTCTGGTGAGATGCGAACTGCCTTGTACCATAATATGTATAGTACAAGGCAATGACAATTAAGCTAAATCTAATCTAATTTGAACAATGTCTTACTTCTATTACCAGCTTCTCATCCCCACCCACAGAAAACCAAGCCCACACAAAGCTCCACCCACACACACCCACACTCCATACCCTAGCAATGGGGCCAATGACATTATTGGTATTAAAATGGCTGCATATTCTTTAACATAGTATATCTTATTTTAGCAAAATGACTTCTCGTGAGGTTTTCAGCTGTCAGTCTTTACTATTTAGTTACACTGAAGTGTTACAGATCAAGTTGGTTCTTAAACTTCAATTCACATCAATCTTACTGTTAAATCTGTTTTTTAAATCTTTTTAAAACTCTTTAAACTTTTTCACGATTGTTTTCAGGTGACTTTTTAAAATTGGTGGTAGACCATAAAATAGGGAATACAATACATTATATATATATATATATATATATATATATATATATATATATATATATATATATATATATATATATATATAGGTCCCTTGGTGGTCAAGTGGTTAGGATGTGGCGCTCTCACCGCTGTGGCCCGGGTTCGAGCCAACCCGAACCTCTTAGTGGCGGATAAATTGGGAGGGTTGCGTTAGGAAGGGCATCCAGCGTAAACACGTGCCAAATCAAATATGCAGATCATCCGCTGTGGTGACCCCTAATGAGCCGAAAGAAAGTTTTTAATATATATATATATATATATATATATATATATATATATATATATATATATATATATATATTGTATTCCCTATTTTTAGCACTTTGAGAGGCTTTAAAGGTCTTTATTTGAATTTATCTTAATATAATTTATATTTTATATAATTTTATCTAAAATAAAGACCATTGTTATTTGTATTTTTAATTTTTATTCATTAATATACATTTTGGAGCACTTCTCAATTATTATATTTTATCATTATGTTCTTTGTATCAACTAAATGTCTTTTCAAAGCCTAGAAAACAGTAATCAAGGTGAGGTTTGTTCACATTCATCCTAAAGATCTTCAACTCTACTCCTTGTAAAGCATATCTTAATGAAGCTGACATGGAGGAGTATTGTCATGATGGAAAAGGTTTGCCTTTTTTAGTTCAAGTGAAGATGTTGATTCTATCACATCTAAAGCTGTCTTATACAATTGTGTGCCTATACTTTTGTGGTAACAGTTTAAGAAAGAACCAGATATCGCAGGTGTCCCAATACATTTTCCATAATGTGTAAAGTCAAAATGTAGTAAAAGTCCAAATGAGCTGGGTGAAAGGACAGTGTACATATCAAAAGTTAGAGCAGTGCTATTTAAGCTGTACTTAAGTTTATATACACTATTTATAAAGACACCACATGGGGCTTGTGTAATTAGTCTCGTCTTATTTGATGAGTAATGATGTGTTCGATCGGCTGCAGTGAAATGGATGTGCATCTTTAGGACGGTGCCATTGAGAGACGCGAGGTTGTCAAGGCTGTATGGCTGTAGCCGAGTGACATTAGCCTCGAACCCATCCTTAATTTCATTCCACTGCTCAATCGATCTCTCTGTACGAGTCCATCTGAAAAAACCTTCACTCCCGCTGCTGCCACTTACGTCGACCACCAGAGGTGTTCCGTATAAATGCATCAGTCATTAGCTTCTGTTGTAATTGATGTCTCTAATCTCGGAACAGTTTTTCTTGTGTTCCGTCATAACGAAAGCATCCATTATTGTCAGGACAAAACTCCTAAAAGCCTAAAAGCACAGTGAGAGAACAACCACATTGAAAGAAAAAATGAAATATGTCTTTGTCTAATGATGAATGTTAGAGATCATATTCCACTTGTTTGCGGCTGTATGAAGCAACGGAGAGCTTACCACCGCGGTGTTGCAGTTATTCAGGATAATATTCCAATATATTGGAATATTGGATAATATTCAAGTGTCGCACAAAAAAACGAAACACAAATGTAACACATTCGAAGTTCTGTACACCGTCATGATCTATGTAGCTTCCAAAAACAAGTCTAGTCAGTAAATTCTATTAATTATTATTTATAGACCCCCAGGGCCCTATTCTGATTTACTTGTAAAATTAGCAAATTTTATCTCAAATCCAGCTACTTCTTTAGACAAAACATTAATTGACTTAAATTTTCATTTTAATAATCAGGAAGACTCCTTAAGAACAGCACGCCACGTTACCCTGTTAAGCGTACATTCATGTCAACTACAGCAGCGAGTTTTATCAATAATCTCCTGGAGTTATCGACATTAATTAGATCTCCGTCTGACCCTGCAGAGCTCGACTGGGCCACTGAATGTCTAGAATCAATGTTCTGTTACACTCTAGATGATAAAACATAAAATGATCAGGGAAAGAAAATTAACACAGTGGTATAACGATTATACGCCCACCTTAAAACAGACCACTCGGAAATTAGAATGTAAATGGCGTCAAAACACATTGATAGTATTTCGAATAGCATGGAAGGAAAGAGTTATAGGAAAGCTCTTAGTGCTGCTTGATCAGCATATTTCTCCACCCTCATAAAAATAACAAGCAGAATCCTAGATTTTTATTCAGCACGGTAGCAAAATTAACAGGAAATAAAAGCACTGCACTCACATGCACACCATCAGTGGGTAGTAATGATTTCGTGAACTTTTTTAATGATAAAGTTTAAAACATCAGGCAAAAAATTCAGACTATTAATTCAAATCCAAATGATTCTATAAAAAGAACCACTGAAGAGCACTGTAGATATAACAGACTATCAATGACAACGTTTTACTACTATTTAAGTTTATGAATTAATTTCATTTAATTCCTCATTAAAATCACCTTGGGTTCTACAAACCCAAAACCATACTGGATGCTCGTGATCTTCGGGCCCTTAGACGGCACTGCATCACATACAGGAATGCTACTGTAATGGAATTCACAACATGGGCTCAGGAATACTTCCAGAAAACATTGTTGGTGAACACAGTCCACCGTGCCATTCGCCGTCACCGGCTAAAACTCTATAGGTCAAAAAAGAAGCCATATCTAAACATGATCCAGAAGCTCAGGTGTTTTCTCTGGGCCAAGGCTCATTTAAAATGGACTGTGGCAAAGTGGAAAACTGTTCTGTGGTTAGACAAATCAAAATTTTAAGTTCTTTTTGGAAAAATGGGACACCATGTCATCCGGACTAAAGAGGATAAGGACAGCCCAAGTTGTTATCAGCGCTCAGTTCAGAAGCCTGCATCTCTGATGGTATGGGGTTGCATGAGTGCGTGTGGCATGGGCAGCTTACACATCTGGAAAGGCACCATCAATGCTGAAAGGTATATCCAAGTTCTGGAACAACATATGCTCCCATTCAGACATCTTCTCTTTTAGGGAAGACCTTGCATTTCCCAACATGACAATGCCAGACCACGTACTGCATCAATTATAACATCATGCCTGCGTAGAAGAAGGATCCGAGTACTGAAATGGCCAGCCTGCAGTCCAGATCTTTCACCTATTCATCTTTCATTCCCATTCCTAAACATGAGCAACTTGTCTCCTAAGTCCCCAGACGTTTGCAGACTGTGCCACACAAGAAATTTGAACTTCCACATCGTTGCAGTCTGTTTTTATTCACAATTTGTACAGTGTCCCAACTTATTTGGAATCGGGTTTGTAGATCTTTAACCTACATGTTTCTTCAAGCAGATAATTCTAGAAGTAATTGAACCTGTTTTAAAAATAATAAACTGGCAGCTATCGACCCCTGATTTAGAAACCTGAACTTGACCCTGTCAGCTGCCCAATTACAGGCCAATATCAAACCTCCCTTTTATCTCCAAGATTTTAGAAGCACAGCAGTTCTGCTCACATCTACTGAGGAATAACATTTATAAAATGTATCAGTCCGGATTTAGGCCTCATCATAGCACAGAGACAGCGCTGGTTAAAGTGGTAAATGACCTGCTATTGGCCTATGATCAGGGTTTTGTCTCTTTACTTATTTCGCTCGACCTCAGTGGAGCTTTTGACACCACTCATCATAATCTCAGCTCTCTCCTTGCTCGGGTCTTATCTGACTGATTGCTATCAGTTTGGTGTTCTGCATGGATATGTCTTAGGCCCACTGCTGTTCCTTTCATATATGCTGCCTCTGGGTGAAATTATACATAAACATGGTATTTGCTTCCATTGCTATGCTTATTATACACAGCTGTATATTTCAGCAAAGCCAGATGAGAGAGATCAGCTTAACAATGTTAAGATAGTGGATACTATATAACTTCCTTCTGCTTAACTCGAATAAGATGGAAGTACTTTTTCTAGGACCACATGCAGCTAGAAGTGAACTTTCCGATTCTGTAGCATCTCTGGATGGTGTTTCTGTCTCAGTGTGTAAAGCAGTCGAAGATCTTGGTGTGATTATTGAATGTAGTGTTTCCTTTGAGACTCATGCCTTCTTTCACATTAGAAATATTGCTAAAATTGGAATATGATGTTGTTACAGGATTCAGAAAGACTAGTTAATGCCTTTGTTACATTAAGATTAGACTACTGTAACTCTTTACTATCTGGGTGTTTAAGTAAGTGCATTAATAAGCTTCAGTTAGTTCAGAATGCAGCCTTATTAGATCTAGAAAATATGAGCACATCACTCCTGTTTTAATCAGTCTACACTGCTCCCAATTAAATCTCATATTGATTATAAAATACTACTACTGACATATAAAGCACTTAATAGACTTGTGCAGCATTTGGGCAAACTTTTGATAAATTATGATCCCCTACGTCTACTTAGTTCAAAAGCTACGGGCTATTTGTTGGTACCACAAATAATGAAGACTACAGCAGGGAGCAGATCTTTCTCTTATAAACCCCACAGTTATGGAACAACCTTCCAATTAGTGACTCACACACAGTCTCAGTGTTGAAGTCGTGGCTGAAAACACATTTATTTAGTCAAGTCTTTTATCAGTAGGTTTTTCTTAGGTTTTAGATCTTTTCTCTACAGAGCCCCTAACTTACACCCTGATCACACTGTATAGTGTCCATAAACACAAATAATGAGAATGCTTCACAATCTTTATTTTCTCTATTCCTGGCACCCTTTCTCTCTCTCTCTCTCTCTCTCTCTCTCTCTCTTTCTCTCTGTCTCTCAAGCTCTATATCTTTGTTGAGTAAACATGCTCCTGAGGTTCCAGTGAGCAGTGTTCCTGTCCGTTGTTCTCTTCGGATCTGCCTGGTTCATTCTGACATCTTACCTCTGGATGGAGTCCTTCTCAATTGAGACCACTCTGTGCAGATAAGGATGGTTCCACACCTACAGCTTAAAGATCTATTAAGCCACTGAGCACGTCAAGGACTTTGAGGACTGATTTGGACTGTTGTGAATATCAACAATGGACATTTGGTGCCACCCAGATGAGGATGAGTTTTCCTTTTGAGACTTGTTTCCCTCAAGGTTTCTCCCTCATACCATCTCTTGGAGTTTTATCCTGCCACAGTCACCACTGACTCATTCATAAGGGAAAAAGAATTATAAGGCACCAACTTACAGGCAATAAGCTTTTTTAATAAACACATTTTTCTATATAACCTTGTTACCATTTTATCTATGCTAATTGCTTTGAGATTGTCAATGTCCATAGTAAAAAGTGCTATAAAAATTAAATTGAATACTAGCTGAGCAATTTAAGGTAAAGGGCCTTGCTCAGTGACCCGTTAGTGGCAGCATGGTGGTGCTGGGATTTGAACTCATTACCTTCTAAACAGGAGACTGACATCTTATGCAAGCTTATGAGCTGCTGAGTGTGTACAGTTTATGTTTGCAAGTTATAACTGTATTGTAGTGTAGCATTGCATTTGTAGATTTAACGTTTGCATGTTTTTTTGTCAAGTCAAGTCAAGTCAAGTTTATTTGTATAGCGCTTTTCACAACAGACATTGTCTCAAAGCAGCTTTACACAAATCAACAGTGATGGTGAATGGTGTGAATTTGTCCCTGATGAGCAAGCCGTGGCGACTGTGGCAAGGAAAAACTCCCTTAGATGTTATGAGGAAGAAACCTTGAGAGGAACCAGACTCAAAAAGGGAACCCATCCTCATCTGGGTGACATCAAGAGTTTGATCATAAATCTTTCAACAATAAAGAACACTGGACAGTGAGAACTAACATGATTACTGGAGTATAAGATTATAAGTGATGTTCTTTCTGCAGTCTTATACAGTCTATATGGTTAGTAGCTCCGAGTTTTATGAGCTCAGCATTTGTGATCACCACAGATCCAGCATCAGCTTCTCCATGCCAGAGCCTTTAAACACTCCAGGAGGTCCAATGTCAAAACTCCACACATGTAGCGGGATCCAAATGGCACTGGTACGTCTCTAGATGGTTCGGGATGTTTGTGAGTTCGGCATCTACTTCTTCAAAGGTCCGTAATCATCACGAGGTGGGAGGTGACTGGAGCTGGCCAAACCTCAGGGTGTCTCGGGATGGGAGAGAAAGAGAAGCAGTGGAGAGGAATTAGCGTAGCTGCTGTTCATGATATTAACAGCACAAGTTGATAATGTGCATGTGATCAGATGTTCTGGAGCACAAGGTTATGATGTGATGTGTGTTATGTGTAGGCTTTGCTAAAAAGATATGTTTTTAATCTACACTTAAACTGGGAGAGTGTGTCTGAGCCCCGAACACCGTCAGGAAGACTATTCCAGAGTTTAGGAGCTAAATGTGAAAATGCTCTACCACCTTTAGTGGACTTTGCTATTCTAGGAACTACTAGAAGCCCAGAGTTTTGAGATCTCAGGGGCGTGGCGGATTGTAGCGTGTTAAAAGACTGGATAGATACATGGGAGCCAAACCATTTAGTGCTTTATAAGTGAGAAGTAATAGTTTGTAGTCTATTCGAAACTTAACAGGAAGCCAATGTAGGGACGATAAGATCGGGGTTATGTGATCATATTTTTTGACCTTGTAAGAACTCTGGCTGCTGCATTCTGGACTAACTGAAGCTTGTTTATTAATGATGCAGGACATCCACCTAGTAACGCATTACAGTAGTCTATTCTGGAGGTCATGAACGCATGGACGAGCTTCTCTGCATCAGATATAGACAACATATTTCTTAGCTTAGAAATATTTCTAAGGTGAAAGAAGGCTGTTTTTGTAACGTGATTGATGTGATTTTTGAAAGACAAGTCGCTGTCTAAAATAACACCCAGGTCTTTTACCGTTGAACTAGTGGTTACAGAAAATCCGTCTAAATGCAGGTTGAGATGCTGGAGCGTCTGTATACTAGTTTTTGGGCCGATGAGCAAAATCTCAGTCTTATCAGAATTTAAAAGTAGAAAGTTATGGGTCATCCAATCTCTTAGTTCCTTAACACACTCAGTTATCCGGGTTAATTGAGCTGTATCGCCTGGTTTAGATGAGATATATAGCTGAGTATCATCAGCATAACAATGGAAGCTAATTCCATGCCTTCTAATAATATTTCCTAACGGAAGCATGTATATTGTGAAGAGCAGGGGTCCTAGAACTGAACCTTGCGGCACGCCGATGTAATTTTTGTTAGATGCAACAAACTCTTTAAAAATCAAAAACACAAATATTGGTCAGTGGTGGAGCAAAAGAAAGTTCTGTGGACTCCAAATAAGACATTTGTGTCTCTTACAGAAGAACGCCTCTAGGTTACATATGTAACCCTAGTTCCCAGAGAGAACGAGAAGCTTCGTCACAACGCTTTGGGAATGCCTTGCATTGTCCACGCTCTGAACCACATGTGAAATCTGGCTAATAGGCAAGTCGAACGTCATCAGCGGGCGACGTCAAGACAACCAGGAGCTACAAAATGGCTGAGCGGTGGTAGCAACATTAGCTTGCCAAAGAGAAGGTAAGCACCGCAGGGATGCAGGGAGTGCATCCCGGGGACGCAGTGTCCAATCACGCCACACTGACCAGACCCTGCCTAGTGTGTGAGAGCCTCACAACCAGCACGTAGGACAGAGGAGCCTGAAGTCATAAAACCTGTTCCACCTGGGCTCTGTAGAAAATCTAATTTTCTATATTTAACCGTTTCAGGATATAAACTGCTTTCAGTAAAAGGAGTGTCCGCTGGGACCACAGGAGGATCCGTCATGCCAGATTGTATAGGGGGTGGAAGTACGTGTCCATGGACTCGACCTCTCTGAGACACGACCTCTCTGAGAGTTAGCATCCTTAACCTAAGCCTCAGGTTCAAGGAGCACAGATCTAGGATCGGACACAACCCGCCATCCTTCTTCGGAACAACGAAGTATGGGCTATAGTAGCCTGACTCTCTGACCGAGGGGGGAACATCTTGAGGGGGAACCTCTTGAGGCTGGCCTCTGACCCTTCCAGAGGGTCATGAGGGTCAAGAGGGTCATTGCCATGCCTCCGGTGAAGCTTCCTAAGAGGCAGCGGGTCACACAAATGCACACAGCCATGTACAGGGCGGAAATAAAGCGAGACACCCGCTGGAGGGAGGCTGCGCCCTGAAGCACATCCTGTGGCAGGGCTAACAACTGTACCTAAATGGCTGGAAGAGTGCCCTGCAGCCGTTAGTTTCCCTGAAAGGCGGCGGGTCTCCCCCATCCGCAGCGATTTTTGTGGCAAAAGTGGAGGGAGACACCTGCTGGAGGGAGGCTGTGCTTTGAAGCACATCTTGTGGCAGGGCTAACAGACCTGTAACAGACCTCAGCCAACGGTGCCTTCTGAGAGGAAAGGAAGCTGCGCCCCAAAGCAGTTAAGCAGTGGTAAAATATAGAGGGATCAGTGGTAAAAGATGATGGATCATTGTAGCAGTTATAGAGGATGGAGGGATCAGTGGAGCAGTAGTAGAGTATAGAGGGATCAGTGGTAAAAGATGATGGGATCAGTGGAGCAGTGGTAGAGAATGGAGGGATCAGTGGTAAAAGATGGAGCGATCAGTGGAGCAGTGTGTGGTGAGATAAGTGATAGAGGAGTGAGTTCTATTTTGTGCTTTGTACAGAAGATGAACAACAGTGATTAAAATCTGATGCAGCAGCTACAGTAAGCCAGTGGAGAGTGAAGAATTGGGATGTTTTGAGAGAATCAAGCTGCATTCTGGATCAGTTGCAGTGGTTAAAGACTAAGGCAGACCTACCAGGAGCTAGTTGTAGTCCAATCTTGCCCAGGTTGCACTGTGGGTTTTAAGTAAGACTGTAGAGCAGTAACATTTTTTTTTCCTCTTTGTTTTTCTTTGGCACCTTTTTTTTCTCTTCCTTTAATGATTTTTTTTTTTTAATTTGTACTTAATTTTTTTAATCTTCTTTTTAAATGTTAAAAATATTATAACTTTTCCATAATTGTCCTATATATATATATATATATATATATATATATATATATATATATATATATATATATATATATATATTTTTTTTTATTAATTTTTTATTTTTTATTTTCTTGCATATTGAAATGATTCATGGCCAAAATAAATTATGCAATATTTTTTGAATTAATTTAATTAATTTAAAATAATCTGAGATCAAATAATACCTTAAATTGCATTAATAATAAAAGTTAATAATAAATAACAAGTTCCTGCCTCGATTTTTTTTCCTGAATACAAAGAAAGGTTGCCATATTAAGCATGTTTACTCCTTCAGCATCATCAGCATCTTCTTCTTCTTCCAATTCTTCTTTTAGCATCTTTTTCCTTTCTTCTTCCCATTTTTGTTTTTAAATAAAACATTACACTTATATAGGTTTTTAAAATCTTTATTTTGAATCATTCATTTTCGGTAATGTTTCTACATTTAGAATGATTTAGTTTGTTTGTTTATTTTATTTTTTTTTATCTTTTTGCATTGAAATAATTTGTGGTCAAAATGTTTTCATTAACATCAAATAAAACATTAAATTGCATTAACAATAAACTTCTTGTCTTCAAGTTATAGAAGGTCTCATCAATAAGTTATATCAATTTCCTGAATTCTTTTGTTTTATTATTTATTTATTTATTTATTTATTTATTTATTTATTTATTTATTTATTTATTTTATTTTTATACATAAAAGGTTGCCATGTTAAGCATGTTTACACCATCTTCATCTTCTTTTTCTTCTTCTTTTTCTTCTTTTTGTTCTTCTTCTTTATTATCTTCTTTCTCTGGTCACTAATGAGGAAAACTAGCCACTGTGTTGTTTTTTTCCCTCAGTCTCTCTGCTGGCCACTTTTCTCAGTAATGAGCCCCCCGACTCGGAGGCTGCCAAAGTGACGCTGTGTGGAAGTGTTTAAGTGAGGCTACTGCGTCTGGTTGGGGGTGAAGCCTTCCTCCTCTTCGAGTCTTTTTCCAATTACGGATTTCCCGCAGTGCTGGGGATCTCAGTGGCATGTTGGAGCTGCTCCGGTGACAGGATGTGTCAGTTATAGTGCCTGGTGTATCACTCGTGTCACTGTCACTCGGTAGACTCACCCTGACACTACGGCTGCCCAAAAAACCTTTCCACAATAGTCTCATCATACACCATTCCTCTGGATTGAACAGGTATATCCTCGCCGTTTACATACCTCTGCTCTCCCGGGTGGAAGAAATCCGTTAGTGCAGATAATTGGAAAAATTGGTTGGAATTTTGTGTGTTTTTGTCCCAGGACTGGAATCAAGTGAAGTCTTACTCAATAAACATAATATAATTATTATTGATCAAATGTCTGCTTTTCAGCCAAGCACCAGTACGGAAAAAAGAGGATAACATAATATATAATATGTAATAAAATGAATAATAATAAAAAAATATATTTGTCTTTTATTATTGTTGTAATTTATTCGTGTTTTTCCACAATAAATTAAATGAAAAAAATATAATGTAATATGCTTCAAATCTTATTTTAACATTATTATTATTTTATAATTATATTCAGTTTATTTATTTATTTTTAATCGTATATATTTAGAAATATTTTAAGCCAGATTTTCTTTTTTTTTGGTTATTTGTGAACATTTCCTTATATGGTGAAATTCAATTTGTTTAAAATAATTAATTAAATACAAAAATTACAGTAATTTATGTCCTGCATTGTTTAATATAGTAATTGCAAAGGGTTTTTTTTTTCCAAAATGAAATAATAACAGGTACAGTATAATAAAATAAAATCCTAATTTAAATATGCAACAATTTTAAACTCTGCATCATGTGACACTAAGTTCATTATTAGAATTATATTTTACACTCTAAAATTTGCGCGGATGTTCCGCTGTGGCGACCCCTAATGGTTGCAGCCGAAAGAAGAAGAAGACATTCTAAAATGTTGTTTGTTCAGTCCATGTGAGTTGCATTCATTAGATTTTGTATTCACGATTAGAAAAACAAAATGTGAATTACAACTCTTCATTCATTTGTTGATTTAATACTAAAGGGAGAAATTTTTTTTTTGTTTGTTTCTGAGCCACAAAAAATTTAGAAAATTAGTTATTTATTCATTTTGTCTATTTGATTTATCACACAGGATGTAGTCATAACAATCTCAATATACCAATATTCTAATATACATCTAATTTTACATCCGATCTAACATTCCAATCCTAACATCTAATCTAACATCCCAATCCTAACATCTCACATTACATCACAATTTAACATTCCAATCCAAACACGCAATCGAAAATCCCAATCCTAAAACCCAATCTAACATCCCATTCCTAACATCTAAACTAACATCCCAGTCTAACATCCCAATCCTAACACCCAATCTAACATCACTCTTAAATCTAATCTAAAATCTAAATCCTAACATCTAATCTAACATCCCAATTCTAACATCTAATCTAATAACCCAATCTAACATCCAAATCCTAACATCCAGAATCCTAACATCCAATCTAACATACAATCCTAACATACAATCTAACATACAATCCTAACATACAATCTAACATCACAATCCTAGCATTTAATCTAACATCAAATCTAACATCCAATCTAACAATCCTAACATCAAAATCCTAACATCCTGATTAACACCCAATCTAACATTCAATCCTAACATACAATCTAACATCCCAATCCTAGCATTAAATCTAACATCCAATCTAACAATCCTAACACCAAAATCCTAACATCCTGATTAACACCCAATCTAACATTCAATCCTAACATACAATCTAACATCCCAATCCTAGCATTAAATCTAACATCCAATCTAACAATCCTAACATCAAAATCCTAACATCCTGATTAACACCCAATCTAACATTCAATCCTAACATACAATCTAACATCCCAATCCTAGCATTAAATCTAACATCCAATCTAACAATCCTAACACCAAAATCCTAACATCCTGATTAACACCCAATCTAACATTCAATCCTAACATCAAATCTAACACCCAATCTAACATTCCAATCTAACATCTAACCCTAACATACAACACTCAATCTAACATCCCAATGTAACACTTACTCTAACATCCAATCTAAAATCCCAATCCTAACACCCAATCTAACACTCAAGATAACATTCAATCTAGCACTTAATCTAACATCCATTCGAAAATTTTAATCTAGCATCCAGGCCTAAAATCCCAATCGAACATTTCAATCGAACATCCAGTCCTAACATCCAATCCAACACCCAATCGAACATTCCAATCTAACATCCACTCTAACAACCCAGTCTAACACTCAATCTAACATTCCAATCAAACATGTAATCCTAACATTTAATCCAACATTAAAATTGAACATCCAATCTAACATCCAATCAAACATTCCAATTCAACATTAACATTGAACATCCAATCTAACATTCCAATCTAACATTAAAATTGAACATTGATTCTAACATCCAATCTATCACCCAATCTAACATTTCAATCTACCATTTAATCATAACATCCAATCTTATATCCCAACCTAACTTCTGATTATAGCATCCAAAATCCAAATCCTCTAATGCAAACAGGGTGGGGCAGGGCAGGGCAATGAGGGGCAGAGCAAGGCAGGGCTGGGCAATGACGGAAAAGACAGAGCAGGGAAGAGCAGGACCAGGCAGGATTGTTCCTCAAAAATTTGTTTGCAGCGTTACATTGTATAAAGAGGACATGTGTGTGACTCTCATTTCCTGTCCCTCTTGTGATGCTTTTCATTACTTTTTTAAGCTTTTTTGTTTGTCAAAATATAATTCTTCCGAATTATAAAAAAAAAAAAAAAAAAAAATGAAAGAGTAAGTTTTGATTTTGTAATTAGACACACAATTGATTTTGATTTTTTATTTACGTTTTTTTACTGAATTTTATTTAATATTTTCATTATTTTATTAATATTATGCAAAACGTTTTTGCATAAGTATAATGTAATTACATTAAATTAAATGTAATTTAATTATTTTGTTCTTTGTTTTAATTTATTTGACATTATTTCAGTTTTATTTTAATTTTAATTAAAATTGTTTTGCAGTACGCAGGACAGCATGTGAGGAAGCGGCGTGTACAGTGTGTGTGTCACTCAGAGTTTGTGTAAAGCCATCTGCTTGTCTCACTGTGATAGATGTGTGTGTGTGTGTGTGTGTGTGTGTGTGTGTGTGTGTGTGTGTGTGTGTGTGTGTGTGTGTGTGTGTTGGTGCATATTTCCATGAAGACATGTCAGAAGTTTGGAGTGTTAGAGATTAATGTCCAGGCGTGGTGAATATGAGAGAAGGCTGATAAGCTGATGGACGAGCGTCTCAGCCGTGTGTTGACTTTGTGCATTGTCCGTTTCCAAATCTGGGCTATTACGTGTAAATCCCTCATCCATTCTCCTCCATGACGATATGACGGAGAGGAAGCTTGCGCTCTGTCGCTCTCTGATCCCTTCACAACGATCTGATCCCTCGACAGCAGCTCCCATCCGTCCGTCCCTCCATCCCTCTATCCAACTGCAACAAAGCAAAAATCCTCCTCGACACACAGAGGACAAATTATCATCGGAATCAGGCGGCTTTCTGTCAGATAATGTCACACTGAGGGAGAGAGAAAACGAGATATTACTTGTTTTCTTTTTTTCTTCTTATTATTTGATTTACTATGTTTTTTATTAAATGAACACATTACTTTTCTGTATTTTCCTTCTTCTTTTTATTCAATTTTTTTATTTATTCTCTCTCTCACTTCTTTGTTGATAAAACAAAGTGTTGATGAAAATGGCCTTATATTTTGTATAAAAATACTGCAATATTTTGAATATTTTTGTAGTTGAAAAATTCTGCAAAATACTTTGTAAGAAGTTCTACATGATGAAAAAATGCAACCTCTGATTGGTGCCTGCTCAGTATTTCGCTGAGATTTGTTGAAACCAGAACAGAAAATGTATCCGTATGGAAGAAGGCGGTAAAGATAAGAAACAGCTTTCAAACAGGCGTCCAATGATTGATAAATAAATATTTGATTGCTGAATATTGTTCCCTAATTGAAGTAGCTGTTTAGTAGGATAATGATTTTGCATGAATGACTGCCTGACACATATTATATTTATGATTAACAATCAAATGATAGAAACCGTGAATGCCGGTGCCATCAGTCGTCTTCTAATGGATGACTTGTTTGTCATTGAGTCGGTGTTGCTGATGTAAAGCAGCCCTTCGTTATCAAACAATCAGCAACTCAATTAGGATACAATTATGATTCATTAGCAAACTAATCAACATTAAACTGTTGGTTACTTTAAAACTAACCTTCATCTGGGAGATCACAGGTTTCAGATTTATTGCATTTCTTGACCAGAGAAAAGCTGTTGCTATAAACATTGTTTACTCGATCAGCTGAATCTGTGTAATGGTGAAGAACAGAACAATTGATAGATCATTCACAAAGAACTTTGATGCTCCTTCCCTTTCATACTTAAAGTTTAGGTATTTGGTATTTTATTTAAAAAACATTTTGAAAACTCCTTGCCCAACCCTGTACTGTGTGTGTATATATATATATATTCCTTCTTTTCTTTTTGAACTTCTTTTCCATTTTATTCTTCTTTTTCTTGTCATTGTTTAATTTATTTATTCTCTTTAATTTCTAATTTTTTTATTGAATTCATCCAACACTTATACTTCTTATTTTTCTTTTTTTTTCCTGCATTTTGTTTTCTTTCTTGTCCTTTTTTATTTTGAGCTGATAATTGGTAAAAATTCAGAAAAGCGAAGTTCCTTACTTTTTTTTTCTTCAAGTCTGTAAAGTACAATACCATATATACAGTACACTATATGACTTTTCCAGCCGAAAGTGGTTCTTCCCCAAACTTCTCCCACTTATACAGTGCTTTTGTCACACACTTGTATCAGACGTCTTTGGATGCTGGACCATGAAATTGTCCCTTCACTTAAACTACAAGACCCAAACCTGTTCCAACATGGCAGTGTTGTTCAAGTAGCACATACACACCTTATAGCCAGGTATTCACACCTCTAGTACTGTGTTACAGCATGACTTAATCTTTTTAGTGTCATTTTCTAACAATTTATCTTAATTTGTTAATTTAATTTTAGTTTTCTTTGTAAAATATTCTCAAGAATGGATCCAAATAAAAAGAAGAGAAAGACAAATTAGGATGAGAAAACAGAGACTGAGAGAGACGAACAGGGGAAGATAGACAGAAAAAGAAAGAAAGAAAGAAAGAAAGAAAGAAAGAAAGAAAGAAAGAAAGAAAGAAAGAAAGAAAGAAAGACTTTGCTACTGTATAAACTGCAAAATCAATCAATCAACTAATCAAAAGATGGAGATGGAGTTACTTATTTGTTACTGATTTGTACCAGATAGATAGATAGATAGATAGATAGATAGATAGATAGATAGATAGATAGATAGATAGATAGATAGATAGATAGATAGATAGATAGATAGATAGATAGATAGATATTATTCAGTTGTATTTTTTGCTCTTGTAGATTATCAGTGCATTAAAATGCTTTAACAATAATATTAATGTATTTATTTATGGATTTATTGATTTATTTATTTGTTTTTTTCTCCATAATTTCTAATATAAAAAGTAAACTTTTTCCAGAAGTAGAAAAGACAGTAAACTCTGACCTATTTAAACACCCGAAAGAGGGAATGCATCACAACATCATCTGAGCGTCGAGGACCGATTGAAGCATCTGAGTGTGTGTGTGTGTGTGTGTGTGTGTGTGTGTGTGTGTGTGTGTGTGTGTGTGTGTGTGCATTAATGATGACACTTATTCATGCTTGATTGACCTGCAGCCTGTCTTTTGTGAAGGGATTATAGTTTTTTCTGATATTATGCAGAAGTTTCTTTGTACGAATCGGAAATTGTGCCAATTTCACACTTTTTCCACTCTGTTTCTCCAGCCCTCTCTGAGTCACCGATTACCCCGTGCTTAATTTTCACCCTTCTTTTATAAATAAATAAATCTAATAATAAAATAAATTAAATAATAAAAAATGTAATAAATTAAATAAATATAAAAATGTTTTTTAAGCGTTTTCTTTCGTTTAGTCAAACATTTAAATTGCTCAGCACTTTAAAATAAAAAGAAAGAAAGGAAAAAAGAAATGATTGTTATACTTTGCCTAATGCGCAGGCCTGTTGTCCGACTTTAGTGGGTTTCCTTTTTTTTATTTTATTATTATTTTATATTTCCTCTTTCCAAATTCGTCGTGTTTACATTATTTCTTCCTCCTGTTCTGCTTAGAGTGCATCTCTGTCACTCCTCCGTAATGACTCCTGGATGCAGCAGCGCTCGGAGTCTGTCTCAAATGAACGCACAGCTGCAGTCGGAACGAGTCTGTGGCCTCACGCGAGCCGCCGAATTCGTGTCTGCTTATTCTGAAAAGCCCACATCATACTTCTCGCTTATTTACTGGCCCCTGCTGAGAGTGTGTGTGTGTGTGTGTGTGTGTGTGTGTGTGTGTGTGTGTGTGGGAGACAGAGAAAGAGGAAAAGTGAGAGATAGATGTAGAAAGATAAATTGAGAACACGGAAAGACAGACAGACAGAGAGAACGCAAGAACGATGGAAAAATGGACAACAGAAAAAGAAAACAAAGAAAATGAGGGAGGGTGAGAGAGATGAACAGGGAGAGAGAGAGAGAGAGAGAGAGAGAGATGAACAGGAAGAGAGAGTGTGTGTAAGAGAGAAAGCAAAAAGAGTGAAAGAAATACAAAAAGTAAGAGTGAGAGACATATGAAGGAAGATGAGTCGAGACAGGATGAGAGAGAAGACAAAAAGATCAAATTGTAAAGAAAAGATCGAGGGAGGAAAAAGAGTGAGACAGAGCGATGAGCAGGAAGAGATAGACAGTGTGAAAGAGAAAGAAGGAGAAAATGAATCATATATGAAGGAAGCAATAGAGCAAGAGAGAGAGAGAGAGAGAGAGAGAGAGAGAGAGAGGTAACACAGACAGCATTCAAAAAAGAAAGAAAGATTAAATGATCGGCAAACAGAAAGAAAGAAAGAAAGAAAGAAAGAAAGAAAGAAAGAAAGAAAGAAAGAAAGAAAGAAAGAAAGAAAGGAACCTATGCAGATTGATAGACACAGTAAGAAATGCAAAAAAAGAGAGAAAGAAAATGAGTATAAGAAAATAGAAAGTGAAAGAGTTGAACAGGGAAAGATAGACAGAAAAAGAAAAAGGAGGAAAAAGAAAAGACGTTGAGAAAGAAAGAAGGAGTAAAATGAGAGAGAGTACAAAATAAAGACAGAAAGGGAGAGAGAGAGATGAACAGGGATAGATAGACAGCATAATAAAGAAAGCAATAAAGTATAAAATATGAAGAAAGAAAGAAAGAAAGAAAGAAAGAAAGAAAGAAAGAAAGAAAGAAAGAAAGAATAAAAAAGAACAATGTTCAGAGGCAGAGCAGAAGCAGGAGTTGTGGTGTCCGGATACAGAAAGGTCACAGCGAGCGGGATGAAGAAGGGAAGATGGAGGAATAAAGAAGGGAAGATGGAGGGATGAAGATGGATAGATGGAGGGAAGTTAGGCTAATTGGAGCGCTCTGCACTCCAGCAGCGGTGTGTGAAGAGCAGAGTTGACACACTGCAGCCAAAACAGCAGCCCCAAACACAGACGACCTTTATGGTCTTCAGACATCTCGCACATGAGCGTGGCTGCCTGCAGCTTCCTGAGACTCGACAGCCGAGGACACGGACACGGACACGGACATGGACACGCTCCGTCTGCTCCTGATAATGGCAGCAGGCTGAAATAATACTAATACGGATGCTGAAGTTGAAATGGAGATTTGTTTCCCAGCAGCTGGCAGAGTGGACGAGTGAAGGTCTCACACTAAACACTACACGATACACAGAGTGGATTTCTGAGCAGGACGAAGGGACAGGAAGTAAAACACCAAGTGATAAAGTGAAAGATCTAAAGAACATGTTATATATCGCACAGTGCCGCTAAATCCTGGACTGTGATTGGTCAGATATCACGGTTTTCTCGATATGTGCTTGTTCTGGTCTTTTCTGGTTTCTATAGTAAAAGTTTGCTCAGGGGGATTTGAGTTTTAGGGTGAATATTTCACAGTTCTGGAAGTCTGGAGTCTAGTTTCAGGCTTTCAACAGTAAAAAAGAAAGAAAGAAAGAAAGAAAGAAAGAAAGAAAGAAAGAAAGAAAGAAAGAAAGAAGTGTGAAGGTATAAAGAAGTATGAGACAGAGATTGAAATAGTAGAAGGAATGGAGTGAAAGAAAGAAAGAAAGAAAGAAAGAAAGAAAGAAAGAAAGAAAGAAAGAAAGAAAGAAGTGTGAAAGAGAGGGAGATTAAAATGGTAGAAGGAATGGAGTGAAAGAAAGAAAGAAAGAAAGAAAGAAAGAAAGAAAGAAAGAAAGAAAGAAAGAAGTGTGAAAGAGAGGAGATTAAAATGGTAGAAGGAATGAAAAGAAAGAAAGAAAGAAAGAAAGAAAGAAAGAAAGAAAGAAAGAAAGAAAGAAAGAAAGAAAGAAAGAAAGAAAGAGAAAGAAAGAAAGAAAGAAAGAAAGAAAGAAAGAAAGAAAGAAAGAAAGAAAGAAAGAAAGAAAGAAAGAAAGAAAGAAAGAAAGAAAGAAAGAAAGGTGAAGGTATAAAGAAGTATGAGACAGAGATTAAAATAGTAGAAGGAATGGAGTGAAAGAAAGAAAGAAAGAAAGAAAGAAAGAAAGAAAGAAAGAAAGAAAGAAAGAAAGAAAGAAAGAAGAAAGAAAGAAAGAAAGAAAGAAAGAAAGAAAGAAAGAAAGAAAGAAAGAAAGAAAGAAAGAAGTGTGAAAGAGAGGAGATTAAAATGGTAGAAGGAATGAAAAGAAAGAAAGAAAGAAAGAAAGAAAGAAAGAAAGAAAGAAAGAAAGAAAGGTGAAGGTATAAAGAAGTATGAGACAGAGATTAAAATAGTAGAAGGAATGGAGTGAAAGAAAGAAAGAAAGAAAGAAAGAAAGAAAGAAAGAAAGAAAGAAAGAAAGAAAGAAACGAAAGAAAGAAAGAAACAAAAAAAAGTATGAAGAAGTTTTCACCCTGATTGCACCCCAGGCCTCCTCACCTTCTCACCTACATCACTACCTGACTGAAGGAATCTCAACCCCAATCTCCATGAACACACAGAATTCTAGTGCAGCATCTTCC